>NC_050174.1:5888069-6028069 GCF_008315115.2 Sander lucioperca | reverse complement strand
AACGTCGAGCAAATTACATACCCTCAGTGACAGATCAGACGTTTGTTTAAAGCAGTTTGACGTGCTCACTCAGAGAAACAAGTCTTTAAAGTGATTACATGTTGTATGTTTTGGGATATCAGTCAGTATTCTCATTAGTCTCCCAGCATTCCCACCGAGCTACGTGTGTGTGCCTATCAGCCAGTGGGCACTCACATGCTCCAGTGGGTGTGTGATCATATAGCAGCCGACGTAGACACATGTGCTCGCTTATTACTGACACACACACATACACACACACACACACACACACACACACACACACACACACACACACACACACACACACACACACACATATGCATCTCTCACTTGCTCTTTTTCTCCCTCTCTCTACCTCTCTACCTCTCTCTCTCTCTCTCTCCCTCTCTCTCTCCCTCTCTATCTCTCTCTATCTCTCTCTCTCTCTGTCCCACAACCCCATAGCGAGTCAGTGTATGTGGAACCTTTTAATGTTCCTCTTGGGAGAGCTAAACCACACATTCAATCAAAGTGACTTAGGGGAAATGGCACGGGGAGGCAGACTGTCAGGGGAGATGTTTGTTTTGACAAGGTCATGACAGAGGCAACTTTATTTACTGACTGTATTACATCGAGATGCCTTTACAGCCACCTTTGACAGTAGCAGTAGTAGTTTCTTTTAAGCTGTAAAATTGAAGTGGCGAAAGGAAGTCTGACTCCATTTATCATAACAGTGGTGTGTTAATTCACCTTAAACTTTATGTATGTTTGGAGGATGATTTACCCCCCTGTCTTGTTTTTTTATTGACTCGCAATGTCTCATTTTTAAGAGTGTGTTGCCTTTTTCAAAAGTCAGTTTGAGTTAGTGCAGATTGAGAATTAGGGAGGGAGGTGAAAGGGAGCACAGGGGACTCTCTAGAGGTACAAGTTCATGAATGACATGGCTGAACATCATTGTGGCCACATCAAAGCCGCACGTCTTCTGTATCAATGGTGGTGCCATCAAAAAGCTGTGTCCTGAGGGGGTCTGAGGACACTGTGTGTGGATTATGTACCCTTATATCAGGTTCTCACGGTAAAGGATACTACACAACAGCAGCTTCAGTCTTTGCTCTGGCCCCTAGGGCTAGACATGATCCGAGGGCTGACGTTCTTTGTAGACCCTCGATGGTCCCTTGAAGTAATAAAATATCAAGTTTTTTTCGGCTTGCCTTTTCCTGAGCCAGAAGTTTCAGGGAAAAGTCACACTTCATTTATATTTTACAATGGATGAATTTATATATTTATAATGCGTTGTCAAAGAGGTGTATAGGACGGGGAGGCTTTGGTTTTGGGTGCTGCCTGTGGTCCTGCGAGGACCCGGCTCACTGTCTGTTAAAGAGCCAGTATCCAGCCTCCCACAGATTTATGGGGATGCCAGCGCAAAACTGTCCCACATGGCTTTCCAACCCGCTGGGAGCCTGTGCTGAGGTTACAGAGAGGCAGAGAGAAAGGGAGGGAGATTATGTTAAAGTCAGCTAAGTAGCCATCTGCATGGTCTAATTAAAATATCTATGATTCTCAGCTGAGTTCTCTTGAATTTATAGACAACTAGTAGCTCTGAGTGAAACATTGCTAAATAAGACTAAAGACAAAAACTTTGTGGTAAAAGAGTTTGGGTAATTATCCACGGCTGTGATGGTGTGAGAGGTTGAGCCTGTCAAGATCATGTGTGTAAATGTGTGTGTGTATTTGTGTCGGGCCACCAGTTGTGTTTCTGTGCTGTAGGGGCCAGGCCATGTGTGCAAGATGCTTCTGGACATGGCTCTAGACGTACATGCGTGCATGTACAGAGTATGTGAATGTGTGTGTGTAGGTGTGTATCTTTGTGCACATTCATCTCCTTTACAGTTTTTTTTCGATTGCTAAACGACAGTGGGCACAACTGGAGTAACGTGCAAAACTCTAACTACATTCTGCACAACAGCAGTTCATGTCGACCAAACTCTAGTTCGTTTTTCATTGCTTGAACACAGTTTTCAAAACTCTACACACTTATCCCATGACTTTAACCACAACGTGCACAACACTGTAGATTTACATCACTAACACACTGCTGTCAAAACTGTTAACCACACATTCAAAACAGAATAGAGTTCAGTCTGGTGCCAATCAAACACTGCTGATTGCAATTTAAGCAGGTGTCTTGTTGACTAGTTAGTGAACATATACAGTATTTATATAGAGAAAGCTAAGAAAGCCTTTTTTTGTATACAAACACCAAATAAGAATGAAACAATTATACACTGTACCATTTGAGAGAAGCAGGTAAAAGAGCAAAGATACCAATATGTCCAGGTGAGATGTCTGAGGTTACATACACAGTTATAAAAAAATTGTGAAAAACACTATATCTTTATGATAGTAAAACTGCATTCTATTTTTCAGAAAGTAATGGAGGTGAAAGCAATGGAAACTCCACATTCATGTGTATTTAGAGATGATGCAGACATCCAATGTGATGAAGAAAACTCTTTGTTACTGTTATGTACCTTCAGTTTTTTTTCCAGTAATTCTATAAATTACAAGAGACAAAATACTATATTGAAGCAAATTGCTGATTTTCATTCCTTCTTGTTTACCTTACGTAAAAATTGGTATATTATAAAATCTATATCTTTTCTTTAAAGAAACTATTGAGTAGTGTGAAGTCACTCAAACTGTAAAGATGAAAAGTTTGTGATTTCTGTATTGGTGTTTGACGCTAGTGTTTGTACTCTCAGTGTGTTCTGAGTGACGGTGTGTGTTATCTCAGTGAGGATTGTTCATAGTGTTTGGCTGCACTGAGCCTGTTTTGAGATGTGTGTTAAGAGTTGTGTTGCTTGGAATGAGTTTTGCAGGTGATGTGAACTGTTTAGCTCAGGTGACTGTTGGTAGTGCAGACTGTAGTTTGAGTTTTGCACATGTGGCTTCAGTTGTGCCCACTGTCGTTTAGCAATCAAAAAAAACTGTAATCAAAGCAACAGCCTTTTGCGTGGGCAAATAAAACAGATGGTGCTCTTATGGAGGTTTGAGGAGAGATGTATAACTTTTCTCTGAGGTGGGGAAGAGGATGGATATCCCTTCTGTGTAAATACACTCAGTGTGGTCCTTATCAAGTGTTATTACTATATATCCTGATTTACGCCTCGCTCCACACCATTTTTCTGCATGGGAATTGCACCAATCGACATTAACATTCTAATTTATCTGTCCAAAGGTTATTTTGTCAGGCTGCTGAACATTAATTTAAAAAAAAGAAGTGAAGTAAGAGTGAGAAAAAATAACAATGCAAGCTGCAAAGCACATGGTTTTTGGCATCCCACTGTGGAAAAACCACCTTTAATTCTCACTGGCATTGTCTGCTTCCATTCCACAACCAACGCACCATTTACTGTTGTAACTCCAAACAGAGCGTATCAAATAAGCCACACAAAAAAAGCAAACAGCATGCAAAAGAAAAACGGCTGTCTCCCCACATAAATCGCTGAACTTGGCTGACTTAAGGCTACATTTTTCATATGTGGTTTGTAAGAAATGTACCCCATACAAAGTATTGGTGTCACATTTAAGGCTAATGTTGTAATCTAGATAACGCTAATGGCTTTTTCCTATACTCGCAGCTGTAAACTAATTACTTTTCACTTGTGTGCCAAGCTGAGCATTCAGCAGAGAGCAGTGAATGGAGATTTTGTAGTTTCACAGCCAGGTAGTGTTTGCAAGTTGTGTGCAAGTGCACATTCACCTGTTACAATATCATCTCTGTATGTATGTGTGTGTGTGTGTGTGTGTGTGTGTGTGTGTGCGCGCATGTGTGTATATACAACCTGTCTCGCCCCTGCCTCCGGTGGCTGACTTTGATCAGTGATCATTACAGTCTTACTAATCCTCACTCCACCCCCAGTCTCACTGTCATGGCTCCTCTGTCCTCCTCTGTTCTCCTTCCTTTCATCCCTCCCATGTTTACAGAGCAGCCAGAGACTGCCATAGATTGTCTTACATCCTCACTCCATACCTGACACTCGATCCCATAGAGAAACCAGCTCCTCTCAGATCTTCAATGGCCGTTGTGTCACAGTCACTACCACCGCCTTGCCACTTCAGGCCTCACTGCCCCGAGGTGCCACTGTTTGAACTAGAAACTGATACAGTCAAGACCTCACGGACGAGGAGAGAAGCTGCTGTGTTTTTAGGAGGGGGATTGTTCTTTGGGGGCACACCTGCATCCTCCACTGGCCCCCCAGCCACCGGAGAGTGGGTCTGACAGTGGAGCAGGCTGCCACACAAACAGTCATCAGACAGAGGGGGGCTGCTGATCTGATCAAAGGATGTCGTCGACTCTCTGGAGTTCACACCCCACGCTGAAGTGTGTGTCTGAATGTGTGTGTGCATACAAACCGTGTGTGCTTATCGGTATAAAATAACGACAGCTCACAGGAAGTGGGGAAAGGAAGTCAGGGAGGGAGGCATGAAATAAAACATGTCATGGGAACAGGGGAGGTTAACACACACACATCAGCATAAGACAAGACAAGTGGCTTCTGTGGTCAAAGGACACATTAGGAAGTTATATCTCTCTGACCTCTGATACTTAGACTACACAAGTAACGACAGCTGTCTGCGGCAAAAGCAAGCCTTTGTTAACTTGGGTATAAATTAGCCACTCTAATAGCCTATAAGAAACCTGAATTGCTTGCATAGGGACTTGGAAACCTAAATACCAAACAGAACATAAACAACCTAAGAATCTCTGCGGTATACACCTATTAATTTTCAAACTAAATGGCCTGTGCAGCTGGAATCTGTTACACAGGTGTAGGTTGTAAAGTAACTTTATAATATCACTGAAATGATAAATGTGCTCAAGGAATAATTGTGGCCTCACGCAAAATTCCCACACTGTGTGTTCCTACATGTCCTGGAATGAGCATGCAATCTTTTTATCCATTAGTTACTCTCACCGATGTCTGTTAAACTTTATGGATTTATCCCAGAGTATAAATTCTTCTTTAATCTTATCTACAGTAACTATGAGTCGGGAAAACATTTTATCACCTTCACCTCCTCTGTTTTCTATTTGTTTCTCTGAACTAAAAACATTTTAAAGGTTGTTTTTTCTCTGTCAGTTCAGCTCAAACTGCTTAGAAACACATGCCTGGAAAATCATTTTACTTGCACAAATGATGGAAGCTCTTATGCTTACTCCGAATGTTGACACATATTGATATAACCATTTTTTTGCTGAATCCTAGGTATTCTGGAAATCACATCGGTGGACGTGGGAGTGGTGGCCATCAAAGGGCTAAACAGCAACTACTATCTGGCTATCAGCAAGAAGGGAGAGCTGTACGGAGCGGTTAGTATCCGGGTCAGGGGTCAATCTAAAAGCTCCAGAGAGAGAGAGAGAGAGAGATAGTTTTTGATTCTTCTGTCCTTATCAAAAGAGGCCTTATCATTACTTCCCTAACTGCTGGGTCAACTCTGAATCACAACCAGGCCAGTGCACACATGTTAACCTCTAACTGTGTAATTTTCAAAGTGCACACTAGTTTCTACACAGGCACACAAAGCAAAAAAATGTGATGTAGATTAAGGAGTAGTAAATAAACAAGGTGCCATGAGCAACCACAATGGATTTGCACAAGAAAATGATCTGTGTTTTGCCTTAACTTCGTATGCTGGGGTTATAACAGTGAAACATGATACCTACTGTTTTTCCAGAGAGAGTTTGGTGTCGACTGCACCCTGAAAGAGCGGATTGAGGAGAATGGCTACAACACGTATGCATCAGCTGAGTGGAGGAACAAGAAGAGGCAGATGTTTGTGGGTCTGAATGTCCACGGGAAGCCACTGAGAGGGAAGAAAACCCGCAGGAAGAACACGGCCACCCACTTCCTTCCAATTATGGTGTGAACTGGAGGACTCAACTGGAGAAGGAGGATATGCAGCACTGGACAGAGAGGTTCTTAATACTGAAAAAGCTGTAAAATAAAGACATTTACTGAGAAATCTCTCATTTGGAAACAAGGCACTAACACTGTTATACACAAATATGGTCTCTGCTCCTGACTTTGACTGAGATCATGTATTTTATTTAGTGGGAGAAGATGATATCTGTGTTTTCTGTGGCACGGGAGGCAATATTTATCCTTTTTTTTCTGTGCCAAACAGTTTGCAACTGGAAGATTTGTGTAATGTGGACAACACAGAAGATACTGTCCCAGCTAATGTACTGCGGTAGATGCAGACAATGTTATTTATAATGCATATTCTCCTCTGAGACACCAGATAATCTGCAACATAAAGGTGAGCGATAGAAATGGATAAGGTGAGGGAAATAATCAGTCAGTTTATCACGACAGCATTAAATAATAGAGGATACAACACATTTAAAGCAAATGTTTGATACTTAACCACTGTGTTTTGACTGTATTGTAATGATTTATTTATTTTGTGAAATATTTAACTGGAGGGGAACACTTACAAGGCAAGCATTCCTTTGCATTCTTTACTTTTTATAGGAACTCTATTATGTGAAAATAAAATACCACTTTCTCCTCTGCAATGCTGTTGTCTTACTCCCTCAATTTACAAAAACTGACTTTACTGGTGGGGACTGCAAGTAGTGAGAAACCCTGGTGAACGTTCAGGTCACGGTAAGTCTATTCTTATCTGGCCCTCTGAGGTAGGAAGGGACAAAAGGCAACCATTAATGCCTAGCCAGATATTCCATGTGGCAACCATTGCACTAATGATTAGTTCCCAAACAAACGGGAAACATACAGACCAACCACAACAAAATGGGAGGGAGGTAACTTCCGTGGCATGGCCTGTAGATGCTGACATCATTTCCTAATATCACCCCATTACTCTAGAGCTGCAACATTCCCAGATAGCAGGAGGGCTTGAATAGTAAAGTTGCTGATAATACTAGCAGAAAATATGAACGTTGTCATGTTGGTCTGCATCACTACTGCCAATAGATTTCTGGAGGATTTGAATGTGTGTGGAGGCAGAAATGTGAATGAGGGAGAAAGAGAGATATGACCTGTGTCTGACCACCCACTTCCCTCAGTAATCATCTGCAAACACACTAATCAATGACAGCTGCCCTGATGCCAGATCAAAAGACCACGGGGAGAACATTAACACCACAGGCTTCCGGGCCTCATGTTCTCTTATCCCGCCTCTCTGAACATCCATCTCAGCAAAGGCATGAAAAATTGGGAGAGTTGACTAATTTATCCAAGTTGGCCCATGACTGTGACTCCAGATTGGAAACAACAAAAGTAATGTGAACTATAGGAGTACAGAGTCCAGGAAACCATCAGCTTTAGGCTACAGTATATTGTCTTTTAATGGTCGTTTAAAGAATCACCGTGATGAATGATTAATACTGAGGAATGCTGCAGTGCATTCCATCATGACAGTCAGGGCCAATGGCAACATATGGAACACTATTTCATGACCATCTCTGCACCATACACAGGCTACACAGTACTGTATTACATTTTCTCCGCTCTCTTTAGGGTTAGGAAGTTTAACTCAGGGGCTACTGGGTGCAATTCCTGCATGAATTCAAATTAAATCATTAAGAAGTATGTCTTTGGACTACATTTTTTTTGTTTTCCTTTACTTAAATTTCTAAACTAAAATTACAAGAAAAATAAAACACAACAGGACATTTATTTTGGTCTCTGGTATGAAACTACACCACATCCAGTAGCACTGTAATTTCCTAGAATTATCTTTAATATGTCTGTATGTAACCTCATGATGCAGTCAATAAATCACATGGGATATTATCTACATAATGTGCACTTTTTTACATTTAAAACGTGCAGTGATGTGGTGATGAGTATGCATATGATCCCCCCTTAACACCAATCCTAGTCATTTGTCACCTTGTGCATTCCTGAAATTTGTGAATGTTTGAACTCCCTCCAAGACACGGGGGTGGGGTGGGGGGGCAATAACAGCAAATAGGGTCAGTAATCACTTTATCAAAGTGGGTCTCCACATTTCTGGCACGGGAATTCTCTGTGGCATAATGTGATCCAGCTTTGAGAAACAAGTGGAAAATGACTGGAGGCTAAAACAACTAATGAATACTTACACTGAGAGGTCTGGTGCAACACATGTTTGTAGTGGGCAGCTACTGAGAGAATTTGGGGAGAAAGGCACTTCTGAGGGGTTGCACAGGTCCAGAATCTGCTCTGTGAATAAATGTGAATGTGTGTCTGATATATCAGTTAAATATAATTTTCAACCCTTGGTGCTTTGGCAAATATTTAACCCATTCGACTACACATTACGCACTCATGTTGTGCAGACAACCACTGCCTATAAACCCACAAACAGAGCAGTAGCTAACACTGCAGACCCTGAAGTCAGGTCCTCAGTATTTTTTTCTAAAAAAGTACACAGCCTAACCAGGAGTTTACATCAAATCAAAAATTTTACACAGGGATTTTAGGGAAAAACCAGACCAATGTTTTTCAATAAATGTGACTGTGACAGAAGGCAAAACAAGTTAAAATAAAATCAAGAGATCCAGAATTCCTGGCAGTGTATAGAGATTTAAAAAACATTTAGACAGATCATGTTACAGATAACATGTATAATTAAAACTGAACAGTTGAATCAATAAATATCATGTGAACAGATTTTTTTTTTTTTTTCCCAACGTTTTTTTATTTAAATTTTCACAACAAGTGGCATACAGCACAGGCCATGATGAACAAAACTTAGTGAAAAACAGTGTGTCACTTCCCTTTGATTCCCCTACCCACCCATAAACCAAACCAGTTCAGGTCCAAAACAGACGGGGACACACAACACGGATCCATGCACAGTGACAAACACACACCAGTAAGGGCACACAACATCTGTCCAGAAGGAGCTCAGTCCTCCAAGTCAGGAGATAAGCTGAGGGAGTCAACAAGTTCTAGGAAAGGGTTCCATGTCTCTAGGAAGGTGGAGATAGAGCCTTTCAGTGAAGATCTAATCTTCTCAAGCTTTAATTTGTCGAGCACCTCTTTAATCCAACGGTCGTGTGTAGGGGGGCGGGAGAGCCTCCAATTGAGCAAGATCAGTCTCCGAGCTAGCAGAGATCTAAACGCCAGGGCCTGCCTTAGTGTAACAGGGAGGTCAACATCAGAGGAAAGTTTGGAAAGTGGGGAAATGTCTTCTTGACAAAGTCCCTAATCTGGAAAAAGCGAAAGAGGTGTGACTTTGGCAAATCATAAAGGGAAGCGAGCTCTGTAAAGGATGCAAATATGCCATCTTTATATAGGTCTTTGACGCAGATGACACCATTATTGTGCCAGGCCCTGAATGCAAGGTCTGAACTTGAGTCTGAACTTAAAGACATGGTTTTTAAGCAGTGAGGTCAAGATGGAAGGGCCCTGTAAGCCAAAGTTTTTCCTAACTTGACTCCAGATCTTGAGCGAGAGGGATACAATCGGGCATGCGCCCACATATGTTAAAGGCAGAGGGAGCTGAGAGCAGAGGACCAACCGCAGCGGAAGGCGCGATCCCGCCTTTTCCAAATGTACCCAGATGGGTAGAGAGGCACAGTCGTCGCTCATCCAGTACAGGAGTTTTTGCAAGTTAGCTGCCCAGTAGTATCGCCTGAAGTTAGGGAGCGCCAGACCCCCCTCAGCCTTCGGAGACTGTAATATCGCCTTTCGAATCCTAGCAGGTTTGCTGCCCCATAGAAATTTAGATATTGCCCTGTCCAGCTTGTCGAAAAAAGATTTAACGATAAGTACAGGGATGTGCTGGAAAAGATAAAAAAATTTGGGGAGGACCACCATCTTAATTAAATTTATCCGGCCCACGAGGGAGAGTGGTAGGACCGACCAGCGGTCAAAATCACTTTAAATTTTTTCGACCAGAGGTAAGAAGTTTTTGCGGAACATGTCTGATATGGCCATTGTAATAAAAAACCCCAAGTAGCGAAATCCGTCCTCTGCCCACTTAAATGACGATAAAGAGTGAGGGAGCTGCATAGCCAGAGAATTTATCAGTAGGAGCTCGCTTTTCTGATAGTTGAGCTTGTAGCCGGAACACGCACCGAACCGTTCCAGAATGTTTAAAATCACAGGGAGCGAGACGGCTGGGTTAGAAATGTAAAGAAGCAGGTCGTCCGCATACAGTGAGACTTTATGAGTTGTGCCAGATCATGTGATGCCTTCAAAACCTTCCTCCAAGCGAAGCCAAACGGCCAGAGGTTCTATCGCGATGGCAAACAGAAGTGGCGACAGAGGGCAACCCTGCCTGGTACTTCTCTGGAGTGAGAAAAGGGGTGACAACTAACTAACATTAGTTTGAACTGAGGCCATCAGGGAGGAATATAATAATCTGACCCAGAGGATAAAATTGTCGCCCAGGCCAAACCTGGCCATTGCCTGATATAGGTACCCCCAATCGACCCTGTCGAAGGCCTTTTCGGCGTCAAGGGACACCACGATTTCCGGGGTATAATTTCTTGACGAGTCAATATTAAGTAGGCGTTTAGTGTTGTGGGAAGACTGTCAGCCAGGCATGAACCCTGTCTGATCTAGCGAGATAATGGAGGGCATCACCCGTTGAAGACAGAGTGCAAGAACCTTTGAGAGAATTTTGAGGTCCACATTGAGGAGTGAGATTGGTCTATAGCTGCCGCAAAAGCAGGGGATCTTTCCCCTTCTTAAGAATTAGGGAGATAGTGGCCTTCGACAGGGTGTCCGGCAGGCGACGATGACGAAAGGCCTCGTTGTACACATTTCTTAGAACTGGCTCGAGGAGAGCGGAAAATGTTTTGTAGTACTCTACAGTGAAGCCATCCTGCCCCGGGGATTTACCGCTCTGTAGCGAGTTAATGGCTACTTGAACCTCGGCAGTGGTTATAAGACCACCCAAGTCATTTGCGGATTCAGCATCTATTTGGGGGAAGGTTATATCATTAAGTGTGTCGTCTGCAATAGGAGGGCAGTCGGAGGTATACAGTTCAACATAGAATTTGGCAAATATTTCATTAATGATGACAGGATCAGTGTGGATCTCGCCTGAGTTAGCTTTAATGGCAGGGATTAGCCCTGACCTGATGAGCCAGAAGCTTCCCAGCTTTATCCCCTGACTCAAAAAAGCGCTGTCTAGATTTGAGCAGACGAAGTTTAGATTTATTCGTAGATAAGAGGTCAAAGTCTGTTTGCAGCCTAAGATGTTCTCTGTAAAGGGTAGGGTCTGGGCCGGCCGCGTGTTTGTCGAACAGATTTGATTTACAGATGTTCATAGGGAGCTGGGGTTTTGCTGGAGGAATTTGGACTCATGACCCCTGTATTTCTAAAATCCCACCAACAGCAGCTTAAATTGAATAATAGTCAGGAACCACACACACTTGAGTATTCCAGTTGTACGCTGCTTTATACTTCTATTCCACTACATTTCAGGGTGAAATATTGTACTTTTTACTGTATTGCATCTGACATTAAACCACTTTATAACATGAACTAGCTTAGTTAAAATTAGCACCAACACCTACAATAAAATGCTATACTTACAGTTGATATAATTCATTGGACCCTCCCCTACTTTAATCCATTTTTTTCACAATCATTTTTAAAAGAAAAGATAAATCTGGGAGTAAACCTAACAATTTGTGTACAGTACTGGGGTAAAATGATGAATGCGGGACGTTTACCTATAAAATAATGTCTTACGTGCAGTTTAGTGTCCCAAATTATTTTCCAAAAACTGAGTGTTTCCCAAATGATGAGGGTCTTATTTGAGACAGGTTATGGTTATGGTTATGGTTATGGTTAGGGTTAGGGTAGCACAGGTGGTTTAGCAGGTTCATAATTAATTAAGGACATTGTATGGGGAATTTGGGACACTAAACTGCACGTATACCTAAAATAATAATATGTATGCATATTTAATTGAGATATGTCTAAAATTACTTAAGAATCTGAATAATCTTACAATCACTGATAATACCGTGCTGTATTCTGAATTTGCACCATGCACCATTTATGGCTGAGCTTCCACTCCAAGCCACTAGAGGGAGACCGTTTTTTCCCACATCACACACTGTTATGGATAGCGACAGCGAGTTTGTTGTTAAAGGAAGTGGCCAAAAAAAAAGTTGTGTATGATACTAGCCCATAGAGAAAAAAGCCATCATGAAAGAGAGATAGGTTGTGTTTTGTTGTGATAAAACATAAGCAAGCAATTGCTGCTACGCAAAACAAAAAGCAGTGGACAGCATTTCTTCTTTTAATGCTGCTTTGAGAGTCAAGAGAGCAGACATGAACGACAGTTTCGACCGAGCTCCCGGAGCAGGGAGAACCCGAAATCTACCCGCGGACCCCGGGCTTGCGGAAAGCGCCGCCGGGGATTGTGACACCAAAACAACGCTTTTCAACCAAAGGGAACCATTGAGACAGCCGCGAACATCCCCGCCTTTTGCCGAGAGCAACATTAGCACGGCCAACGTCGTGGGTGGTGGAGGTAGGGAGCTGTCAATTAACGTTAGCTAACTACAACTGAGCTAATTTAGTTAGCTACTTTTAGATTCGAGTTCATGTAAACGAAACTCGCTTACATGATCACGGAAGGCCAGAACTGTGTTTGCATATATTTAATAGTAGCCACACAAATTACCAACGACTTGAAAGTTCCTCTGAGAAGCCTATGGGGGTTAAGTTACTCGTTTAACATGGTATTAATCTTGTGCTGTAACGTTAATTAGCTAGCTAGCTGCTAAATACCATTAATGTTCGCTAGCCTCATTTTGGCGTTGCGAAATGCACCTGTTAGATTGTTCTTTCACGCGAAGCAACGCAGCGTCTAAATAAAGCTCCCACTCAGATGTCACGTAGTTGATTAGTTACGTGCCACATGTAAAGCTGTCTACCCAGCTAACACTTCGAAGAGCAAACGTTATGTTATAATAGTCATATAAAAATATAATAGTTATGTTCTATACTATATAACTACTGACGTTACACTAATGTGCCTCCCTCACTTTATCATAATGTACATATTATACTACATTATGTTACATCGACTCTTGCACTATATTCTAATATATTAATGCAGAGTTCCATTACTTAATCACATCAGTATGGTGTACTCTGTTTACGGAGACCGGTTTACTCTGCTGCTATTAATCACACCACTGTCACTTTATTATATAATTTGTCTCCAAATACTCTTGGATAGTTTTTATTCTCTTTTAGTTTTTGTGCCTATAGATGTAACCTTATTCTTTGTGTTTTAGCTATAAAACGCTGTATTGGAATGAGTACTATGTTGGACAATTGGACGCCCTATTGTGATCTTTTTCTAAAGGACTCTGTTTGGTCATGATGACATAGGCAGGTCTGAAAAGTACAACCTGTGTTAAACTGCATGCATACTGAAAGTCTCCTAAAAGTGCATTATTATCAACCAGTATGGTGACAATGTGTTGGTATTTCCTTCTGAAAAAAATGATTGAAATGAAATATCACTTCATCACTACAGTTCATAGCCAGCATGATCCAGTACTAAGTTCTGGGATGACAGCCAGACAACCAACTACAGATATTGCTCCACTATGTGGATGTGCACTGTACTTTAGCAGCCCTTACAGTATGAACTGTAACAGATAAGTCTGGGAGATTGGGCATGCGACCAGCACACATGCATCAGTTGCAGCACTGGGGGGCGGGTGTACACACACACACTATCTTGCCATTAGTCTGCATGAAACTCTTATTACTGACACACCAGCACTATGATACATATTAGAAAGTAATGTGTGTTATTTGGTGATGCGTCTTTGCACTCAACATAAGTTTATAAGCACACAACTGTATAAGCACTTCATTACAGTGTTACAGTCTTTTGTGTCCTGTTTATTGTTTTGTTTTTACTGTGTATAGCTTTTTATTGTGTTTTACATTTTGTGCCCACATTGAAAACCAATTTCCATCTGGGATAATGTCACCCATGAAAAGACTAAAACCAACAACTAATTATCCAAGGCCTGATATAGCATATTCCTCTGTGCCATAGACTTTCATTGCTGCCAAAAAACAAACTATTAAATACACATCAATGAGCCATGTTTGAGCAAGGTTTGCTAAATAAGTCAGTCTTTTTACAAAAGGAAATATATATTTATTTGGACACCCGTTTTGAAGGATTAACATTTTTGAATTAATAGATCACAACAGTAACAATGGGATGAATAGTGTCACATATAACAAAGACTGAAAACATCTTTCTTCTTCCTCTTTCAGATTTTAAAAGACAGAGCAAACCCCAACAAAGTATAAATGCCAACAGCACGTCTGCCTTCCCAGGTTGTAATGAAGTGGATTCTTTGGTCAAGTCATCAAAGCTTTCAGCCAGTGCCCCAGAGTTTGTCCCCTCTGGAATCAACCCGTATGAAGTAAGAGGAATTTTCACACCATCACTGCCTTTATTCTGACACTATTATTCCTATTTTTTATAGTGTTTTTTTTCTCCTTCCATGTAGGAGTTTATTTGAATATGCTAGGCTACTCAATTATTTTGCATTGGTGTTTTTTTATTTCGTTTGTATTGTGATTTTTGTGTAGGACCCCTCTTTTTATGATGACGACGACAGCTATTATGGTGAACCAACCTTAGCTGATACAGTCACAGACTTCCTGGCCCACCTGAGCTCCTCACCAGGATCCTTTGAGTCGGATATTGAACACATAACTGGCATGCTCAATTCCTGGGTTACTACTGAAGAGTTGTTGAAGGAGCTGGTGGAACTGATCTACACACAGGTTTGGAGAGACACATTCAGTCTTCATTTTGCTTTGTATACATTTGAAATATTATGATTTTACACCAAACCTGCCTAAACACAGCATACACATTAAATATAAATGCATGTCTCTGACAAAACAAACAATTGTATAAGGTACCTTACTGAGTAAGTACTGCTGGAGCTGCTACCCCCGCGACCCGTTACCGGATAAGCGGAAGAAGATGGATGGATGGATGGACCTTACTGAGTATTAAGTTTTCTTTTCATTGCAGTCTACTGCCATTCCAAACTTCTCTTACACGGGTGCCAGGCTCTGTAACTACCTGTCCCATCACCTCATTGTCAGTCCACCAAGTGGCAACTATCGTCAGCTGCTCCTGCAAAGGTGATTTATTTCAGTTTTTATTGTATTTACTGTGGGTTCATATCAGGGGTAGTAGACTAGATCTTATGATTAAAAAAACCCTTTCATTCAATACAATTTCTTGATAATTAGATTGATGAAAAAGGATCATTTTTTTATTAGCCGATGTAGAAGCAGCAACAAATGTTGGTATCACAAAGGTACTAGAAGTTGAAGTATTTTTACTGACTAGCTATTGGGCGAGAATGAATAAGGTGAATATGAAAAGCAGCGTAAACTGTCATTGTTCAGTCAAATTAACATTAAAAGGGAAGAACGTTTTCTTCCGTAGATGTCGAAAAGAGTATGAACAGAGGGATGTAGCGGTTCAAGGAGACCCGGAGACTCAGAAGAAATTCCACTCCTTTGTGCTCTTTCTTGGAGAGCTCTATCTTAACCTGGAGGTAAGACAGCATTATATTATCATTCCTAAAGTGGTGTAAATGCATGTATTAAATCACTCTGTTTCAGTTTACACGGCACTATGTTGACTTGAATGCTTATACTGCAGGTTGTGAGCTTGTTGGGGGGCCTACATGCTCCCGAATGGCACTGGGGAACACTTCGCTGGACTTGCTAAGTGTACTTGCTAATTTGTCAGAAAGCAATCCATTCATATAAAAAAACAGACCAAGCAAAATACACTTTTATTTATGCCTATTTGTATCAACTTGTTACTCATGCCCTGTTTGAATTGCTGCCAGACATTTAGGATGTCTGGTGCTGCTGCTGGCACATTCCGTTGTATTGTGGTCAACTTTATAAATGTTGTAGATCTTAGGAGAGGGGCCAACTTTGCAAGTTGGGTTCATAAGCTACCAACACCAGAATACTACTTAGCATGCCTTCAATCTTCTCATTGCGTCAGTCATGCGTTATTTATGCCAATCTTCTTTTGTTTGTTTAGATAAAGAAAGCAAAAGGACCTCCAAATCGAGCAAATATCCTCCTCACTGCGCTGAAAGACCTGTTAATCAGTCTGTTCTCCAAGCCTGTGGATGCAAATCTCATCTGCGCTGTCAAACTGCTTAAGGTTTCAAATCTCAATGAGATATGTTTACAGATTTGTATCAAAAGCTTTCCAGGTAGTTCTACTGTGTGGGAAGGTAATAAGAATGTGTTTTAAATTTACAGCTGACAGGCTCGGTCCTGGATGACGCGTGGAAAGAGAGTGGAAAACCACACATGGAGGAATTGATCCAAAGAATAGAAACTATTCTACTGGATGCCACCTGCAGCAGGTGTGTATATCAATGTGGTCTTTTGTGCGCAGCTGCTACTCAACGCCTACGCTTAAGATAACCTTAGATATAAAAAGCTTGAAATATGCCTAGACATCTGAGATGCTGCAAACCTGCAGGTATATTCGCAGAGGTATCTGCCAACATAGTTGCACCTAATGATCATGTGTGTCCCAGGTGGCAGTGTTGAAGACCATAATCAAATGCTTTGGAAGAATAGATATTCTTTCACAAAAAATGAAGTCATCAAGTATATCATGTTTTTATTACGTTTCAGAGTTTTAGAAACAACAAAAGAAACCAACGTCTACCAAAGAGTTTTAGCTTTTTAACACACACACACACACACACACACACACACACACACACATACATATATGGCAGTGGGGAAATGTAGCATCATTCAGAAGTCAGCCATACGGCAAACGGCTGAAGTGCCAGAAAGAAGAACATTTCAGAGTTAAACCCTCATAGACGCTGTGTAAAACTTTCTGATATGAGCATGTCTGTCCTCAGGGATGTCAGACAGATGCTTCTTAAACTAGTGGAGTTGAGATCTAGTGATTGGGGCAGAGTCCGTGCTGCCGCAGCAGCCAGCAACGCCACGCCAGACAACGACCCTAACTACTTCATGGTGAGCGTCCAACTGTACTACACTCCCCATTTTTCTTTTCTTTTTAATTCTACATTTCTTTCTCCGCATTTCTGTTTTTCATGGATTTGTTTTTCTCCTCTCAGAATGAACCTACATTCTACACAGAAGATGGTACTCCTTTTACAGCAGCAGACCCAGGTGAGACTATGTACACGTGTTTGTGATAGATCAGGAGCGGGCAACGCAGGTTTGCGGTCTACCAGGCTTTCATTTGTGTTCAGTCAATCACAGGCACAGTGGACATGTAAGATGTTGTCGGTTATGGAGATATAAAAACCCACAAGAATAATGTTAAGTGGTTTCTGTATAGTTTATGCACACAAATGAAAAGTCTAGAAGACAAAAAAATTTTCACAAGGCAACGTTTCTTCAATTTTTAAAGATTATATTTTTAGACCATTATTTTTCATAGGACAGATGAAGACATGAAAGGGGAGAGATAGGGGGAATGACATGCAGCAAAGGGCCGCAGGCCGGAGTCGACCCGCGGCCGCTGCGTCGAGGAGTAAACCTCTATATATGTGCGCCTGCTCTACCCACTGACCAACCTGGCCACAACGTTTTTTCAATTTTTAAATTACACGCTCAAGCTTCTGATATCTAATTTTAGATACAAATAGTTGTAATAAATATGCATCTTGGCTTAACTCATCCTGGTTACTCTCCTCAGACTAATCATTGAATAAGTCCTTTAAATGGTACAAAGAAGCAGTCCTTCCTAATTTAAATAGAAAAAAAATGTAATTGGGTTGCTGCATCTTATGTGCCTTAACGTCGGCCTCTCTGCTTTTACAGAATATGCTGAGAAATACCAAGAGATCCTGGACAGGCAGGACTATTTCCATGATCTTGATGGAGAAAATGGAAATGAAATGTAAGTACATATCATAGGGATGAAAAAATATAGATGGGCCATGCACACCTTTCTTTCACGTCACAGCCACCTACTTTACTGTGGGCCTGAATGTACCATTAAAATAAATAACTATCACATCCTAAGCCATAATCAGAATACCTTAAATCAATGCCAGTCACAGCTTTGTGATGTTTTTTTTAGATTGGTTGTATAGTGGAAACTCTGAGCAGGCAGCTACAATAAATTCAGTGCAAGGTATTCCAAATAGAGACATAATTATGTGATTCAAAAAGAAAGTCAATTGTGTTGTGTAAATTAAAACAAAGTGATTGAATACATGCGTTTACACCACTTTAGGAATGATCGTATAATGCTGTCCTACCTAATGCATAACATTAGTTAAGATTAACCAATTAATTATCTCCACCTGCTGCGTACAATGACTAGTATGTAGGATTTAGGGCAATCTATTGGCAGAAATGGAATACAATATTAATAACTATGTTCATTAGTGCATGATAACCTGAAAATAAGAATCATGTTTCCGTTACCTTAGAATGGGCTGTTTTTATCTACATATGGAGCGGGTCGTCTTCCACAGAGTCCGCCATGTTGCACTGCCATGTTTCTTCAGTAGCCCAGAACGGACAAACCGAACACCGGTTCTAGGTCGGGCCATTCGCGTTTTCGCGTCGGCCACTGTACAATAGCTCTCCCACACGCTGGCACACAGGAGAAGTTTCAGTTGGTTGCAATCTGCAACCTCACCACTAGATGGCACTAAGTCTTACACACTGAACCTTTTAAGGTTGTCAAAAGAATACTTTGATACTTCTTCGATACCACATGTTTAAAACGATGTGATCTACGTTAATTTTACATTTGATAGTATTGAAAGTACCAAAGCTATAAAAAAAATCAGATGTACACTCAGAAACGGGGAAGAAAATCAACTGGTCCTCAACCTGTGGCTGTTACGGCATTCTCTCCAGCAATAAACCCAGCGCGTGACTGGATGTCAGAGCAGCCAGCCACCTGTCATTGGTATTCAAAAAGCAAGCTAGAGTTAGCTGTGGCAACTGACTTTTTTTTTTTTTTGCCTTGGTATCGAAAGAGACATTGAGTAACTAGAATTGTATCTACGTTGAAAATTCTGGTATCGTGACAACCTTATATTCAGTGAACGAACAAGTTACTGACGTGGCTTAATTATTTCTTTCTTGTTTATTTCAATATATTCTGTTGGTTTTGTAGGCAAACAAGCATCTAAAGTACAAATAACGTGGATGTCATCAAAGTAATGAGTTGGGATCATTTTAGTACTCGCATTGCGTTTTTTAAATGAGATTTTCTGGTAACTGATGCTACAGTAATTCTCTGGGTTTTTCAACACTAGATCATTGTCATATTTAGACCCAAATCTTTAAAAGTTCAACAGTAGCACCGTGCTGCTGGCACATCTTCGTTTATGTGTCTGCATAATGGCTTCACACAGGTCATATGACCACGACTGACCTGTGGGCCCCTGAGCTTGGTGAATGTGTTTGACTGGCCCACAATGCAACATGGTCAACCATTGCCTCAGATTCAGTTTAGTCAGCAGTTAGGTATGAAAGGGGGCTTAGCTCGCTCCTATCCTCTCTCTCAGAACTGTGTTAGTGTTTGGCTGTGAGCTTGTGTTTTTGTGTCATTTAAATGGCAGTTTCTTACACAAATTGTTGGTAATGTAATATTAGTTACACACACCATTATACATTCAGGAGCACATTTGTCTTGAAGATCTAAAAATTTTTTTAAAAAAATCACTTGTTTTGTTGTGTTCACAGATACGACTCTGAAGATGAGATGGAGCCTGAGATAGAAGAAGCTTTTGAGAATTTTTGTTTAGAAGCAGAGAGGAAACGACAACAATGACGCAAGAGTGAGAATCTGTAAGACTCAACAGGCACATACTGTACTTTTCCCACTCAGCTTTCTGGAATGTTGAAAAGCAAAGGAAACTAGAATCAGATAGGTTCAAACTTTCATTTTACTGCAAACAAGCATTTTAAAATAAGAGCTGTTCATAGTTGCACTTCTGACACTTTTTTCCGTCAGTGTTGATTAGGAAATGGGGACAATCAACAGGGTTAATTGTTTGAAATATTGAGGTATTACATGTTTTTTTTGGACATGAAAGTTCTTTCTTTGTTCTTTTGAATAATTTCATGAACGTATTTCCTAAATGCCTAAACTAAAATGCCAAGAGGGAAATAGTTTGCTGTGGATTTTTTTGGAGTTCTTTTCTGAAAGGCAGATACGTTTCATCAGAGGTGTGCATACTTTGTTAAATACTAATTAATGCCCCATGCATTACATATAGGCCAAAAAGTTGTGCACTTTGGAAAATGCATTATAGCTCTAAAAAAAATTATAATTCACAAATTGGGAAGTGAGTATAGATAAAACTTTTTTTATATCTCTCTGGAGCTAAAGACAGCATTTAAACAAAAATACCAAGTAAAATATTAAACATTTTAAGAATCAGCGGTCAGTGTGACATAAAAAGGGAGAATTGTTATCCCAAGACTGAAAGACTGTTTACCAGCCATCCATGGAGCCCCCAAGGAATGTTGTTCTGTAGTTTGTAAATATTATTTATGGTATTGTTTGCCTGCAATAAACTCTTTATAATGTGAGATTTTATTTGCTTGATTTGTCTTTGAGCCTTTTTGAGGTTGAAGAAGATATACACATATGCATCATCTATTTGGTATGCCTACATTAATGTTTGGCTCCACAGATTTAATTGGGAAGTGACTTTTTTTTTTTTTTTTTTGGACACGGCCAGTGGTGTTTCAAAGAAGGCACCAATACCCTCTGTATAGATGTTACCTATAAATTGTCCCTCTAGTCTAAGACTCCATCACTCCATACTAAATTAAAATAAAGTGACAAATACTATATTTCTGAAAAATAAACAAGTCCCCGGTTTCTTGCAAGAAAGTGCACACTTAATAGGACTAATGAAAATATTGGAGAAAAATAATCTGATTGCACTACAAGCTGCAAGAAGGTAATCAGTAAATTGTTCTAGATTTTTTGATCGTAACCTCTCCTACTCTACTTCTCTCTCCTGTGTAATGATTACAGAAATATTTCCCAACTAGAGTTAGTCTGAACCAACTCTGCCATCATCTGGTGACTTTGTGTTTGATGAGACCTACGAACATCACCTCACCTCATAGTTAAATGACATCTGATTGTTTAAGTCATTGCTATCAGGACAGCAAAGTATTTGCTTTGGAAATGTATTCTGTGTCGTTACCATATCGGTCGGTCAGATGACAGAATTTACAGTTCTGTGTGAGATATGTGCAGAGATACTCTGGCGTGCTGATTTACAGTTGACTAGTAAGTGGAATGAGACGGCTGATTTAATTCACAGGTTTCAGACTGGCAAATGGCCCTGTGAGCTATTGTTTTGTGCATTATGCAAACCTTAATGTATCTGGTTCATCAGGAACAATAACAATTGGAATATTGACAGTTATTGATGATACATGATTGACATGAATACAAGTTAGTTGCTTTATATTTGAAGAGTGAATTAGTCATAGCTCACCACTTGTTTCACCCAGACATTCAGGGTTTGGAGAGACACAAAAAAACACCATCCCACTCTAATAATTTCATCCAAAACTGCAATAAATTCCTTTAGTGTTGTCTTGATTTTAATGTATGGCAGTTTGTAATTTTGTGTATTAAGTTGTTCATAATTGATTGTGAGGAGTATGTGTAAATATAAATTGCTTATGTACATACAGTACAGTCATTTTTTATTACTGAATACTAGGGGTGCACGATTCAGAAAATGTCATGATTCGATTCGATTTCGATTTTTAGGCTCAAGATTCGATTCGAAATCGATTTTCGATTCAAAAACAATTCTCAATTAACAGTATGTAAATGTAGTTACTTCTCCCATGTGATTGCAGTAGACATAAAATAAAAAAATAAATAAAAATGCATTTTTTAATATATTTTTTGTTCAGGTTTAAAGTGCTTTAGGCTCGCAAAGACCCATTTTACCAAAGGGTTAAAAAAAGGATCAAGATACAGAATAAGATGACGATGGTTACTGGGAATCTAATACAAATTCTGACAAATGAACACCAGTTACTAAGGAAGATCATGTTAAAATCTGTCTATGTGCCCATTTGCACCACCTGGTGACCAAGTTGAGTAACGTTATAAAAATGTGCACAAGTCGTCACAAGTTATTTAACTCAGGACTTATGGTACCAAGTAAAATTCTGGAGAAAAAATACTTTAAATTGAGCGTTTTTTTCACAGTGCTGGTTTTAGGTTAGTGTAAATAAAGTCTTTGCCATCAGCACTTGAAGCAACACCGTATACACCATACTTCACACGCTCTATTACAACTGAGACAATCGCATCGTGTACACTAGGTCAGTTGCAGGAAGCACATGATGGTAAACCCCAGAGATTTAAACATTCAAGATTACAACCTCCTAGTCTCAAGACTTTCGAGTTTTTCTTACCAGCACATCTTCTAATCGTCACACCATTAATATTGTTCAAATTATGCAAGCTTCTGCCCTTCCTTTGGCTCATACAGGCACCTTTATCGTACAAAGAAAAGATAAGGAACATCTTAGTTGCCATGTCAGAAATGTGTTGTATGTGTTTAGATTGGCCTGGAAAATTCTTAGTGGTGGCCTGAGCTCAGAGGAAAATGACAAACAGACATACCATGACATTGTCTTACCCTCAATGACACACCACAGCTATTTTCCTTGCTACAATAAAGTAGCTCTTTTGTACTTTGTAACTCCCAGCACCAAGCATGCATTTATGTTGAAATTGTAAGACTCACATCTTGGATTACATCTAAGAATATTGCATTTTCTCTGTGATACAGTCTATGTTTCTTTCATGTCTGTCAGGGGTACAGTATACTGAGGCATCCTGGTGACACAGCGGTGTAAGATGATGCATGCTATATAACCACAACAATTCTGGTTCCAGCATTGCTTGGGGTGTTTGTTGCATGTCACCCCCTCTCACACCGGGTGTCAAAAACAAAAATCAGTCATGGGACACCGCTTGAAGCTAGGTAGCATACTTTAATGTGGTTGTCCCATTGTATTTTAAATGTAAGATATTGTTTTTAAAGCATTTTGTTTCACTGTACTGTTTTTGTACTGTATCGACGATGCCTCGCAGTGAGTTTATGTAAATTGTTAGCATCTGCCAATTGTTACTACTGTAGACCTTTTTTTTGTTCAAATTGAAACACTCTCCCACAAGTCTGTCTCCAATTTATTACCAACAAGCCATTGTGGCACTTAAATAGACCAAGATAATTGCACGCTGTTTTACTGTAAATGTTTTATACTGTATCTGGTCGTTTCATTATCTGGGAAAACAGAAATAATATAATGAATTTGCATGAGAGTGCATTTTGAATGTGTGTGAGTGTGTGTCATCCATAAGGCTGTTGAGGAAGCACATTGCACCTCAACAGCTGATATCTTAATCTGCAAAACACTGGTTGCCAACGCATGATTTGGCATAAAATAATGCATCATCTTGCTCAGATGAACTGCATTCATCACTTTTTTGCTTCTCTTGAGGATTGTTGAAAATGCACCTGTACAGATCTAAAGAAAAAAGAATCATTTTTTGGTCATGTGAAAGGACGGTAGCTTCACCCACAAGTCACATTACCACAGTGTCTGTGTGCGGTCATTGACTCGTGAGCCCCTCTGAGCCTGCTGGATGTGACTGTCTGGCTCACAATGGAAACAGGGAAAACTGGGGCCTTAAATTCCCATTGGTCAGCAGACGGGTGTGAAAGAGGGATTACTTTTGTACGACAGTCCACTCACCCAGACCTCTCTCTGCGTGTGTTTCTGTATTTGTATTGATTTCTCTGCATACTGTATGTTGCATAATGTGGTTTTAAAACAGGAATTAGTGACAAAATCACTAAAACAAATGTTTTTCTTCCTGTGCATTTGTCTGAGAGCTATTCTATGTTGCCAGAGATGGTGTCTAGGGCTGAAGCCTGAATATGTGTAAAATGTAATGCCATAGCCCTGCAATGACCAACACCTTTGTGAGCCTTGTGTTTTAACAATGTAAGAGAGGTGTTGATTCAACTTGGAAACAAGGTTAGACAAATCGCCTTACGCAAAACCACACACTACCAAAGTAAAGACCTCTCCATGAACAGTTTTCATCGGTACTATTTCTCTGGTAGAAAGTAGCTCCAATGAAAAATGTTGACAGTGTTTGTTTTTTGTGTGGGTTATCCAGAGTAGTTTTTGAGCAACACAAATAAATTCTGTTCACCTCTATTATATTAGAGTGGTGCAAGAAATACAGTAAAACCCAAACTACTTGTATAGCAAGATGCCAACAAAAGCAACTGGGGAAATACTTTCTTTTTATAACGTGTTACAGTAAAAGAAAATAAAAAATAAAAGGACAAAGGCTGGTCCTGTGATTTAAAATGGTCTCCAGACATCCAGGCTAACTTCAAATGATTCATGGTCTTCCTCAGTGGGGATTTTTAATGACATGCCAAGCGACATGTCCACACTGCTCTATTATGACGGGGCCTTGACAGGAAAATAAACCACATGCTTTGCTGTTTAATATCCTTCCTTTGATTGTTCAACATAATTTAACAGAGTAAGCTGCCTAAAACTCTGCACTGTTGTCTGAAATAATGTATACAAATGAAGGAATGCAGTATCCTGTTAAAGGGAGAGGGATATAACAGATGTAGTTTGCTTTGTGTAAAATCATTTTCAATTCACAAAATCAATTCACTTCTGTGAAAAGTTAATGGTTCAGTTTGTCAAAGTCTTGGCAACATAAAAAATCTGAAAGGAAGATTAGCCTTTCCAGGAACCGTGCCGTGTCACTACCCCACAAATGCTTGAACTGGATCATTTGGAATTCTCAAAGTGCTCCGGCTCACCAGATGACTAACACACGAATCATGACTATAACCAACAGGATAAGCGTAGGGGTTCAGCTTCTGAATAAGGTTGTACATTGCGTCTTCCAGGCTACAAGAACCTGTTGAATTGACTTAACTGAATCACAGGGTCGTTGCCTCCCCAAAGACGACATTGAAGTCTGATACATTGTATCAGGAATTCCAGAAAACTGTATTTTTTTAGTATTTTTATCCAATTTAATTTGCCTCCTAACTCTCTGCGGCGCTTGTGTGAAATAAAGAAGTTGGCAGGCTGATTTTGAAGACTAGAGTGAGAGCCTTTATCACATTTTTGTGGTTGATGATATGAAAGCATAAAGTTTGACAACTTATAGGGTACGCCTAAGTTCATAACTGTGATTTAAGATTTGACCGAAGGGTGGAGATAGCTAATGATGTTCAACTTTGTTTTTAGTCAGTAATTTCATTGGTCTAAGCAAGGACGGCAACACAGAAGCACCAAAACGCATCTAGGCAAAAGAAAGAGGGTAGGATAATACTATTATCCTACTGTATGGAATAAGTTCAATCTAATTAGACAACATAATTAAGTCTTTAAGTTGCCTTGGACTCCCTGTATGATGTGAGTTCAGTCAAATTCAGATTTTACACCAAAAACTGTTGCTGTGCTTCTTTGCTCTGACTGTCATCACTTTTCCAACTAGCTGTGTCCAAGTCAAGGGGAGGTAATAAGACTGTGATTAGTAGAACTGTTAGCCTATTAGGACACCAGTGACCTTTCAAAGCAATACCACACTGTGTTCAATAACTAAATGGCATAATTATAACCACTAGTGTTATCCTGTAAAAGGAGTGTTGCATGATGTTAAAAATGGTTGAACAGGGGATTTAAAGAGGCCTTTTACTCCCAACTGCTCTAATCGAGCTGCTTAGTGGCCAACAGATCAGACTGTAGTGGGCAGCTTCCTGGTGTAACTGTGTGAGTGTGATTCCTGCAAGACAGCTTGACTCTCTGTGAAGTAAGTGAAGGTTACATTTTAAAAATCGTATAGCAGCTGAGGCCGAGATATCCAGAATGTTACTCCCTTTTATGTGTCAAGCTCAAAAAGTGCTGGATCCTATATTTCCCATAATGCAACCAATTTAGCATATTTTAGTTTGACCCTTCCTGCCTGCTAAGTGCCCACATCTTTCAAATTCCACAACCCCATTTCACAATGCAGGCTTTCTGTTAAAAAGCTGTAGCTGAGATGATGATGTCATCATCAGGGTCATTTTTTCAGACTTCCTCCAGAGCCACAGAAACCATCATACAATAGTTTTCACAGGCTGAGTCCCACCTGCAATGACTAAACTTTATGTCTAGAATCAGTGGAGTTTCCCTTTTAATGATAATATTGAAATTGTTACTTACAGTAACTACATCTTGAGTTATTTGCTAACCAAACAATATGACATCAGATAGTGTAATAATCTGTCTGAGTATTAAGCAACAAACACCAGCTATTCTTTCCAAAATGCATTCATTGAAAATTAAATATACTTCAACTCATTCACCATCCTGCCCATTTCCTGAGCACATATGAAATGTCTTACATCATTGTTTTCCAGTGAAGGAAAAAGGCTTTGGTCATTCTTCTAACATCTCTCATAATAGACTTTCTATTGTTTGGGCTTCAGTTTATAGGTTCTTCATATTCTAAATGTGTTATTATTCTTGTCTCAACCATAAGTTTCTGCTCTGTAATGAGTTGTAAATACAGAAAGTAGGCTATAGGGTTCAGGATGATTAGAGATGAGACAACTAGTCTCGAATTGTTGAACGTTACTTGATGATGTGTATTTTTTATTTGACATCTGTTGATTTAAGTGTTGTTTGTCCACTCGTGATGTGGCTTTGGAATGGCGATTAAAAGAGAATTAAATTAAGGCTGATGGGTGTGGACTTCTTATTATTTTTTGCTTCAATTTTAATTTAGATTAGAGTTCACCTTAAGCAGTAACATTACATGATTTGGACTTTAAACTTGTGATGACATTCATCTGTCTGAGGCTCTTTTTCAGTTCTGATCTCAACTGGATTTTAAGCTACAGGATGTGTCCCAATCGCCTTTACCCAGTCAGACGTTATTACACACTTCACTTCACACCCTATGACAATACTTGGGTCAAAGTTTGGATCGGCAGGTAAGAGGCAGAGCCCGCAAGTCCTTATTTAGAAAGCGTGTCCGGTGCGTCACCACTGAGTCTCCGCGCTGCGCAGACACAACTTTAACAAGTGCGGCGGCTGCATTTAATCACCTCATACAAATGGAATAAAGACAACGATGGAGATCTTCTGGGGGCATTTCTTCTTCACTATAGTAGTCATTAGTAAGTATTGAACATGTTATTTGGACTTTGAACGTGTTATTTCTTTCACCATTCTCTCACGCAAAGAGTAAAACGGCATATCTTTTCGCCACAAATAGCGAGAGTTTTATATCGTTTTCATAAGAGTGGAGTCGGTAAGGTTTATAAGTCGTTCGTTATAGCTTTTAATGTTATTGTTAAATGTTTTCTTACACCTTAAATACGCCCGAAGAGCAGCAGAGAGAGTATTTTACTTAATGACGTAAATGAAGTGCTTTTGTTTTGAAATAGATTTCTCATCACCCTGCAGTGTTTCTTCCTCTGCCAACGATGCACGATCCAAAGTCGACCCACATGGATTAAATAGGACCAGATAGATTGTTTTACTGTGCCTCACAGGTTTCTGCTCAGTAACCTGTGGAAGCTTTTAAACAGCAGCCAGCCAGAGACTTTGAATTATTCTCCTACAGTATATGCACATTTACCCCATTTTTGAAATGAAAGGAAATGTTAATGTGTTCTGGGGTTTGCAAAGCCCAAGAGGAGGCAAAGTGCTACTTTGTGCTGCAGGTAAACAGGCGTGGCAGCAGGAGGCTGTGCAAGTGAATGTCTGTCGAATCCAGTACCCATCCACATTCCTCTGCCTGCTGATAGAGGTTCCCCTCAGGCAGGCTGATAGCTGAGCTCGGCCTGTATGGGCTTGTGGCTCTGATTCTGCAGGAAGACAAACAAATTCCATGTCCTGAGGGGACTCAAAAGGACTGTGTTTGAGGGTGGATTGTGGATAAACACAGTGTTTCGGGACGAGCAACGACTATTAACAACAACACTTTGTGAATAGAATGACCTTCATGTGTTGTAAAGCTTTTTAGTAAGTTGCCTTGACTTCATGAGTCAAGCTGATGTGGTTTATGAACGTATGTGATTCAGCCACAAAAAACACCCACTTGACTCAAAGGAGGAAGTCAGGATGGCTTAAAGTGTTACTGGAGATAAAACATCGAACCTCTCTCCCATAAACAAGCAGAGTCAGGATAATAATTTTAGATACACAAATAAAAAAAAATGCAAAACAAAGATGATATAATTGGAAGTGTTTATAGTAGGTATAGTAGGTACAACTGTTTGATTATTGATTATTATCAGTAAAGAGATTTATACGACGTTGATCAGTGTCACTGTCATGCAACTTCGTCTTTCTCCTTCACCAGCTGACAGAATCTGTAACTCACAGGCCTTCAACGTCGGCACTGCAGGTGCCAAGATTTTCAGCGGACCAGCTGCGGAAGAGTTTGGCTACACAATCCAACAAGCGACAAACCATGAAGGCAAATGGTATAGATTTAAGTGTTTCATTGTCTTAGAGTCCTAGAGTACATTGTTCATGTCTCCATCACAAACTGTGTCCTGTCCGTTCAGGTGCTGTAGCTTTCAAGCGGTGTCATTTATTTAGTTGATATTTCTTTGCCACCTCTTTAAAATTTTTAAATTTGAGGAAGATGACATGACAACCCCAGGGTATATACATATAATGCAGAGAGCAGTTAACTCTAGAGAAAATAAGCTGCAGATACACATTCAGTGGGCCACTTTTATAGATAAACTTCCTTAGTACAAGCCTGTACACCAGAACGGGCTGAATTCCAGGTTCAATAAGGTGCCTGACATGCTCGATCTTGGTCCATACTGACTGAGTTTCAAACAGTTGTGTGCATGACAGCTGAGCTGTGTAGCCTACACCAACTGTCATATTTCTGAATTTTTGAAATGATATGTGCATTTGTGTCACGTCAGGGAGAATTTTCCTGGTAGAAGTATCCATAGTGCAAATGAAGGCCTGTTGCTGTATAGAGATGAAGCTGATTATCAGTAGTGTCTAGGTATTCTGTGGCATGTAATCAACTGTCCTTACTGTTACACTACCACCACTACCAGCCTGTGCTGTTTACAACATAGAGCCCAGGTTTCATTCTCTTTCCAAATTGTGACCTAGTCACTGGTTTGTTGCAACAGACATCATGATTAAACAAACCCATCACACTTCATTCGTGGCCAGTTCAGCTGTATCATTTTGTGTTTTTACTGAAGGGAATGAAAATTGCATGGGTTTTTGCTTGATGCATTGCAAGGTTCAACAGGCTGTGTGTCTGCTAAACACTGTTGTACACCACCTGTTTTTAGCTGGCTCTGGGGATAGCAATGTTAATCTGTCAGTCGGCTGCTCAGTCCACGTTGGTCCAGACTGGAACAGATATATCATCCATTGCCTTTTCCTCTAGCACTACCACAAGGTTGACATTTGTGGTTTTTACTGAATTGTGAACATGTTAGCATACCGTTGTTAGCATTTACTGTACGTCAAAGCACCAGTGTGCCTGAGTACAGCCTCACAGAGCCGCTAGCATGGCATGCAAAGTCCTCCAACCCCTTTCATTTACAAGACTGTCAGGAAATGGATTTAGTCCGTTATATCAGTTAAGTTTAGCACAACCAATACTAGATTTTTGAGGCCAATACCAATATTTAGGAGTTTTAAAAAAATCAATTTTATCTAGCTCTACTGACAAGTAGAGCTAGATAAGTTGTTGAATCTTCTAACACCATCCTGGGTAAATTGTAGAAACTGTAGTCTTAAAAATCCCTTGGTGCTCATTTTTTTGAGGTTCTACAGTCTGCATGATTGTGTCACACAAACATTCCTGTCCTGTTTAATTCAATTCAATTCAATTTTATTTATAGTATCAAATCATAACAAGAGATATCTCGAGACACTTTACAGATAGAGTAGGTCTAGACCAAACTCTGTACTTTACGAAGCCCCAACTATTACAGTGGTTGCCTCAAGAGCAAGCATTAGCAGTAGCTATTGCGACAGTGGCAAGGAAAAACTCCCTTTTTTTGTTAGGAAGAAACCTCGGACAGACCCAGACTCTTGGTAGGCGGTGTCTGACGGCGGCCAGTTTAGAGCCTCTTAGCCATTTGTAACATTTAGTTAAATAGTAACTAGGCTTCTCAGTGATGTCTGGATGTTGTGCACTGAGTCACAGTAGAGTTGACATAGAGTAACATAGAGTTACTCACTGTCTTGTTTGGAGGAGTGTCCCGTTTGCGTAACTGGAGGAAGCGATCTGATAGTTGTATCTGACCTTATATTCCACATTACTAGAGGAAGAAACAGTGTTTCATCCTGTGTCCTGTGCCTTAACTAATGAAGAAGAATGGTGTGTCCCACTTCTCGTGCCTTGTTTGACACTGTGGAGGAAATGACACTGTCTTGAAGTTGGGTCGAAGTCCGGGGTCAGTCTTATAGCAGTATTGGGATTTACATATTTCTATTACTGTTGGTTCTGGATTTAACAGCTTCAAGCATCTGAATTCTATTAATTGGGGAAAAGTGTTTGAAGTTTTATTTTCTGTGTGAACTCGTAGAATCTTGTTTGCTGTTTTTTAAAACGTTAGAGGAATGACTCGGCTGTCTTGTTGGCACTTGCTCAGAAGAACAAGACCACACAAACCTATACTGTTACAGACTGATGTTTCTGTATATTTTGTATTGCTTTTGTATTACAATTCACCCAGAGATTACTGAAGTAAAGTTTGGTTCCTATATTATTTTAACATTTACATAAAGTTGTAGAATTACTTTTGTTTTTGTTATTACAAGTTAAAATATAGAGAGAGCATCAAACTAATTGGATGAGTCTCATTTAACTACTGTATGTAAAGCTGGTCCTGCACTTTACACCAACACATTTAGAGATGACTCTTATTGCATGTGTATGAGAATGGGGAAGAGATGGGTATTATTGTTTTCTGTAGGCTCCTCATTAGTGCCCCATGGAGTGGTTTCAGTGGAAACAGGAAGGGGGATGTTTACAAGTGTCCAGTCTCAGGGTCCAGAAACAGCTGTGACAAGCTCAATCTTCAAGGTAAGGTTTGGTGTTTTTTTTTTGTGACTAGCTAACGCTAGCATGCTACCTCGTTCTCAATAGCAAAGCACTGCTACAACACACACAAGTTCACCATAATCTACAAAAGAACTACTTACATGTGCGCCCTCATTTAGAAGTCTCCCAGCTAATCCTGACTTGTAACTGACCGAAGTTAGTACAGAAGAAGAAGAAGAAAAGAGGTCTTACTCTGTAGCTAAAACAGAGACCAGCTGAAAATAGGATCTGCAGCAGTGAGAGAGAGCGGTGCAGTACAACAAAAATATGGTGTTTTTTGAAAATTAAACCATGTAAACCTATTCTGGTACAACCTTAAAATACAATTATAAACCTGAAAATGAGCATAATATGGCTGCTTTAATGTACAGTAAGCGCTCATTTGTTTTCTTTGCCACCTTATCCACAGATTCTGTTAGTATTCCAGATGTTAAAAACATCAATGACAACATGTGCCTGGGTTTGACTCTTACCCGGATGCCTGCAGGTTTGATGGTATGTGTGTTTGCGTGTTGCGTGGGTTTTTATACTAAGGATAGAAAGGAAATCATGCTATTTCAGAGACTTGCAGATTACATCTTTGCTTTTTAACCTGAAATAGTACATATTTCTAAATCTATTTCTTGTCTTTATTTTTGGTCATTTATTATGTTACTTGCATTAATGGAGTACTCATAATGTTATATAATATTCATATTCATAAAAATACATGTTTAGTAACACAGCCTTAAAGTCCTGTCTGAAATATTGTAATCAAAAGATGAGCATACTCTGATTAGTTAGTAACCGGTGAAATCATATTTTCCTTTGAAATTTACATACAAATCTTATATATAGGTGGAAGGAAGTGTCAGTGGCTTAGCTACGGTAAATGAATTACTGAAGCAGGAAGTAGTGCCAATCCACTGCACAACTACTTGTGTTGCAGGTTTCACATTTTTGTTTTTTAACACTACAAACAGTTTAATATAAGTTAAATTTAATTCATAATTAGTTATTAACAATTTAATTCACTATTAAACTCAGACATAATACTTTATTGGGAGCTTTTAAAGGCAGTGACAAACTTTCCATGAAGTCTCCTCTCATCTGATACAGATGTGCGGTCCTCTTTGGGGACAGCTCTGTGGCGATCAGGACTTCTACCCAGGAATATGTGCAAAAATGAGCCCCCTCTTTCAACCTCAACCTGCCTTCTCTCCTGCCGTCCAGAGTAAGATTTTTTTTTTAATACAATATCAAATATATATCAAATATATTTTGAGCTGTATATAGTAAGATATCTTTCATGACAGGCTTCAGTTCATATCAGAATAGTATAAATCACAGTGACTTACAGTCAGTTACAGTTACAATGTATATGTGTTCATGCCATCATGCCACCATCATTAGAGTTGGCTTAGAAACAGCAACAATTCTAATGCAAGACCTGGCGAAGTTTGAATTATTCTTTCCAATTTTAGTTATTATATGTCTGCTGGGTGTAGATTGTTTTAATAACATGGCTCATCAGTGCTCTGCCTTTCATCAGCTACTTTTAATTCCTAAATGTTGGAGCTTTTTTGAACCCACCAAGAAGAAAGTGTCTCTGCTTGCAGCCACTTTACCACATGAAAAAGGCAACTAACTAAAATGCTATATATGTCCTATCTTAGGCAAGATTTAAGACTGCAAAATGGTAAAAATGTATTTCTGTGCTACAGGGAAGGGAGGAAATATACTGACATCAGTTCTATTCATTCACTTCTGCTTAAATGTATAATTATGTCCACTCTCATGACATTTCTAGCATGTGGAGGGCCTATGGACATCGTGATTGTTTTGGACGGCTCCAACAGCATTTATCCTTGGGATCCAATGGTCTCCTTCCTCAAGAAATTAATACCTGCACTTGACATCGGGCCCAAAAACACACAGGTGACATCATGTTTCAAAAGACAAAAAAGGAAATGAAAGCAGAGATAAAGCAGGGGATGATCTTGTGGTCATTACTGACAGCTTTCTGCTTTATCACACCATTTCTTGTGCCAGGTCAGCGTCATTCAGTATGCTGTTGATCCCAAGATTCAAATCAGACTAAACGAGTATAAAACCAAAGCTACGTTGATCGATGCAACGTCCAGAATCACACAAATGTATGGTCAGCTTACCAATACCTTCCATGCGATCCAATATGCCAGGTTGGTGTTACAGTAAAACTGCCTTTTATGCATATCTGTTTATTTATTTACTTATATGTTTGATGTTTTGATTGATAGCTTTATTATTAAGGCCCGAGCACCAACATCATCAGTTTATTATTGTTAACCCAAATGAATGAATGAAGGAACCCATTTTTGAGGGGCTAAACATGCTCAAACAGTTATGAGACTTTGCACACTTATCAGAAGTTGTACTAAAGATTCCTATTTTTATCTTATTTTGACACTTGCTTTCTACACTTACCTCACTTCCTTTCCTCCCCTGTTTTCACAACTGATTGGCTTTTGTTTCCACCCTAATTACCTGATTGAGTTCACCTGGTCACTCCTTATTTAAAGACTGCACTCCCTCTCAGTCACTCTTTTCTACACCTTCACATGGGGTGGCAGCTGATCCTCCAACCCATGTGTGGTTGTCTGTGTTCTGTTCTATCCTGTTGTGTTATCCATTATCATTTGCCTCACCACCTTTATTGAATAAATCTTCATTGAATGGACTGAACTTCTCTGTGGCTTTTCCTATGCATTCTGACTGATGCCCCATGACGATGGCAATCAACCTCTAAAACTGAACCCTCCTTAACAGAAGTGATGGAAATTTACATATCATGGGGGTCTCGGTCTTGGGCGTGGCAATTAGCTTGATAGCGCCCCCTACAAAATTTAAATAAGGTAGCCCCTGCTCTTAGTTTGACCTAAATATAAGAGATTTGGCATATGTATCATGACTAGTCTTACAAAAAAGCCTCTTGGAGCCATACTCTACTTCCAACAGGAAGTCAGCCATTTTGAATTGAAAATGCATTTTGTTGGACGTTTTTGACAATTTGCAGGCCTTGTACTAAAAAAAAACAAATGTTCAGTACATAAGTTTTTCTTATTATTTGTCTGTTACTCTTTCTGTCTGTTTCATTATTACCTGATTAAAGTTATACTGATGTTGTTTTATTATAAAACCACAAAGAGTACTGTGTCTGCTCGCTTCAGTCAGTCGGGATTCCATCAAAGTAACGGCGGTCGACCAGGTGCTGCCAAGGTGTTGGTGGTCGTCACTGATGGGGAGTCTCACGACGAGAATATCCGAGATACAGTTATTGCCGAATGTGAGAGACAAGGCATCACCCGTTTCGGTATCGCTGTAAGTAATGATCTGCCACTTACTACCAATTACTTACTATTTCATCATTTTTAGTTATCATTGTAGATGTGAATGATGCCTGCTGATTGCATACAGTAGCATTGGATGGCCTTGTTAAATTCTCACATGCTCTCAAATTTAGAGATTTGGTGGACTAACTGCACAATAAATGTATAAAGAAAAAATAAGATGCTTCCAGACTGTATTCAGAATTTTTTCCAAATTAGAATGAGTCAGTATGGACTAGGAGGATTTTGCATGTTTACAATAAAAAATATTAAATCCAATGCAAAATAAATAACATTCGGTCAAAGGACGTAATTTGTGGAATAGTTTAAAAAAGAAAAAGAAAATGTGTAATACAAAAATATGATGATTAACAAATATTCAACTGAGGTATGAACACTAGTATGTAAATTAATCCTTGATTGGGGCTTTTGTGGTATGTATAATATACATGTATTTTTGTATAAATCTAAATGGAGCTGTACAAACTTATTATAATAAAAATATAATTTAAAAAGGGTAGGGATAATAAGCTAAAGGCTGATTTATGGTTCTGCGGAGGCTCCACGTAGAGCTTTCGCCGTAGCCTACGAAAGTGGCCTGAAGTTTGTATTTGTGAGTTGGTGTGTGCGCTAATCTCTTTAAGAGAAAAGCAGGGCCGGCATGTGTGTGTGCATGGGGAGTGTGTGGTAGAGTGAGTGAGAGAGTGACGGTGATTAGCTTTGGAGCGAGGACTCTAGAGAGGCATAGTGAGAGAAACAAAGTGTCTCCCCTGTGACCACGGTGGGAAATCTTAACAGTAAAAAGTTAACCCTCTCCATGATTTCATGTTGTTTAAGGAGAAGGAGAACCCGGAAATGAGTCGGGGGGAAATGCAATGCTACCAAACCGTAGGGTCCGGCGTAGGGTCCGGCGTAGGGTCCGGCGTAGGGTCCAGCGTAGGGTCGGTATCTCCACATACCTACATACGTACCCACGGCGTTGATTTAACGCAGAAGCTTAAATCAGCCTTTAAGCTTCAGCCTACACCTTTTCAGTCAGCAAAAATATGCTTTGGTTTATCGCTACTTCAAAATTAATAGTGGAAATTACAGAAATAAACTAAATAAACTAAAATGACTATGCCTAAAGCTTATATTGCATACATTTCTGATTGAGTTGCAGTTTGATGTGCCAGTGTAATTACCTAGACCTCTTTTTCCTCTTTGCAATCCTGAATTTGTGGTGTTTTCTAGGTCCTGGGTTATTACACCAGAAACAACATCAACACAGACAACCTGATAAAAGAAATCAAATCCATTGCCAGTCTGCCCACAGAGAAATACTTCTTCAATGTGTCGGAAGAGGCGGCCCTCTCCACCATTGCTGGAACATTGGGGAGCCGCATCTTCAACATAGAAGGTGCATATTATTCTTTTTCCCTTCATGTTGTTGCACAGGCTGTATGTGTAATTTACTTGACACTGCATGTTCATTCATACACTCTTTCCAAGAAACGTATTCAAGCTTGTCACAACATGTCTGTCATAGCTGAAGATCCCAAGAGAGATCAAAGAGAAAATGTGTTTTTTATACACATCTTGCGTTTGTGTGATTCTTGATCTGCTCCATTGTTTTTTATCCTTGTTTTAACATGATGCTCTGTTCCCACACAGGCACTGGAAAAGGGATGGGCAACTTCGAGATGGAGATGTCCCAGGTCGGATTCAGTGCTCACTACTCCAGCAAACAGGTACAGAGCACTGTCTTGTACTGTCTTTTCTATCAATTGTGACAAAGGAAGTTGACATGTTTTTTACACTCAAACTTGCAAAAGCACTGCGGCAGAACATGTAATGGTTGTGTGTTGCTTGTGGCAGTGTGAAATAAGATAAAAGAAATCCAGTTTGAAGGCTCATCCGATGGTACTTCTTTGAGAGAATTTTTACACCTCTGGAAAGATATTACAGCAGCAATATTCTTGCTAAATGGTATTCTACAGTACAGTGCCTGCTTTGTGCGCTCGCATGTACTGTATTTGGCCAAAGCAGTGTGTTGATGGATGGCCACCAGTTTCAACTATCAAAGCTACGAAAATATTTATGATAATAACTAAATGCAGTAAAGTAGCCCTTATTCATAACAGCTATCAAAATACCATATGTGAACATAGTTTGAAGTGACAGTGGTGACTGGTGAATAATGGGAACCAACAACCCCTTCACCACAGCCTTCCTGCTGTACCAATGCAGCGTACTCACTAAAAAGAAAGCGGAAGCTGCATTTTTCTATACCAGTCTGATGTGGTAACTTAGGCGGTTGCCTTTTTCGACATTTAGAATCTGTTCTGTTCTCAGAATGTTATCCATTTGTGGTATTTACTGGAAAACTCAGTAGAGCATCCCAGACAAAATATGAATGCTGTGATCTACAGTAGTATTTGGTATCTGTTGACTGGTCTTTGACCTGTGCTTTTTAAGGATGTGATGATGCTGGGAGCAGTGGGAGCCTACGCTTGGAGCGGGACTGTCGTCCATCAAACAGGGTCAAAAGTAGACATTCTCCCTTTCTCAGCCTTTGAGGGAACCCTTCAAGACAGAAACCACAGCTCATTACTGGGTATGAGTTTACAGTTGTCTTCTGCATTTATCTGACTAAGTTTTGATTCTGTTACTTTAAATCTTTGCATGAAACAATTCATGAATAGGAGTCAAGGATGTTGATCATTCTATACTGAGTAGCAGATGCTACATAGTTAAAGCCAGTATGTTTCCTGTGCCCTGATAACTGAAATTTAGAAATAAGTCGACATCATCAGATAGTTCACATTTAAAGTACTTTTAACATCACACCATATCTCCCTTTCCTGTCCTGGTATATTTCATGATTTTAGTATTTTAGTAATTATACCTTTCAAATAAATGTATGGAGTAAAAAGTAAAATATTTCCTTCTGAAATGTAGCAAAGTAAAAGTAGCAAAAAATAATCAAATACTCTACAGCAGAGTACAGTTCTTTAGTAAGTCAAGTCAAAGCTCCAAAGTCAAAGCATTTATTGTCATTTTCACGGTTAAAAACAAGTTTCCTTGTACAATGAAATTAAATGTACTTAGTTCAGATGTATGTCAACTAGTAACATGCATTATTTGTTGTAATTTCCAGGTTATTCTGTCACCACACTGAGCGATGGGTCTACAGAATTCTTTGTGGCTGGTGCACCTCGCTCCAACCACTCTGGACAAGTTATCGTGTACACCGTCAATGCCCAAAAGCAATCTGCCATCATAGACTCAGAAAGAGGAAAACAGGTAGTGATATTAGATTATGTGGTATTCACATTTTCCGCAAAAACATATGTAGAAACAAATTTAACTCGGCATCAGTAAACAGCTGGCAATTGTCCTAGATTGGGTCATACTTTGGAAGTGTCCTGTGCCCCCTGGACGTGGACAGAGACGGGGTGACGGACCTCCTGCTGGTTGGTGCGCCCATGTTCATGAGCGATCTAAAGAGAGAGGAAGGCAGGGTCTACCTCTTCTCTGTCACCAAGGTAAACATGAGGAACATGTTATACACTGACTGTACTGTAAGAAAAGTTAAAGAGATATTCTCAAAGCTGGATTACATTTGTAGTTTTCATGAATTTAAAGGAAGTGTAGCATGACGTGTAGCTCCACCAGCCACATATGTTCCCTGTCTTATGATCTGAAGGGTATACTGAACGAGCAAGGATTCCTCAACGGTCCGCCCCCAACTGAGAATGCACGTTTTGGGATGGCCATCTCTGCCGTTCCTGACCTGGACCTCGACGGTTACAATGATGTTGTAGTAGGATCCCCACTAGAAGACACAGGAAAAGGTGTCATCTACATCTACAACGGGCAGCTGAAGGCATTAAACAAACAGTTCTCACAGGTACGGAGAGAAATGAATAACTGACTGTCTCTCAATAATTAATGTATATCAGTTAGTTCATTAAACTTTGTAATAATGAGAGCGATCATCATTGTTGATCATCTGTTTCAGAGAATCTCTGGCTCCAAACTGGATCCTCAATTGCAGTATTTTGGAAGGTCCCTGGATAGCTACCTGGATCTGAATGATGATACTCTCCCTGATATTTCCATTGGTGCATATGGCAAAGTGGTGCAGCTCTGGTAAGTAAGGCAATGTGTAATAAACTGTGAATGATTAAAAATTATGTAATGATTTGCCACATTGTATTATTTTTATCAAGTTCAGTAAATTATCCCATTATTTATAGAATCTGCAAGGCTGGTGATAATTTAAAGTTCCACTTGGTTTCCAGGTCCAGAGGTGTGGCGTCTGTCTCGGCTAAAGCTTCTTTCAACCCCAATAAAATCAACATTTTCAGCAAACCCTGTGACATTAATGGACGCAAGCTTTCATGTTTCAGCACTAGCCTCTGTTTCAGTGCTGCATTCAGGCCCAAGAACCCTGTTGGACCCATTGGTAAATCTGATTAGCTGTTAGGCTTCTCAAGAATAAGTACATTCCTGTTATTTAAAGTAATAGTTTTTGGGAAATGCGCTTTGCTTTATTTGCTTTCTTGCAGTGAGTTGATGAGAAGACCAATACCACTCTCATGTCTGGGAGGGGTATCAATCTTCTCCTCTAACTCTCAACAAGAAATAATTTTTTCTCCAAAATGTCATACTATTCCTGAAAGATGTTGAAAAACCACTCTTAATAGTTTTTACAAAAAAATAAAACATTGTACTCTTCTTCTTTTAGATATATCCTACACTTTGACTCTGGATGCGGACTTGCAGGCTTCACGAGTGACGTCAAGAGGACTGTTCACTAAAAACAACGAACGCTTCCTCACAGAAAAGGCAAAAATATCATCTGTGTCCCTGTGTCGGGACTACCAGATTTATGTTCAGGTAATGGATGAAAATCATTTGTTTTGCAGTCTTCAATGATGAGGCTTGTAGAGAAATTACTTCATATTTACGTATTTGTTCATGTGTTGGTTCTTCAACAGGAGGCACCAGACTTTGTCAATTCCCTCAGTCTGAAAGTAGAAATCGAGCAGCAGAATGCAGATGTGAACCCCGTCCTCGACGTGTTTTCTGAAAGTGCCTGGGAATTCTTTGTAAGTGACCGATACAATACATGGTATCTCTGAATCTGGGTTTATTTGTTTATAGACTTTTTCCTTCAAAGGTCTACAGGAAACAGATTAGGTGACGCAAGCTCTCAGATTTACACACTGTGTGTTTTTCACCAACAAGATTAAAGTTCACCAAATGCAGTAAAATATAATACATTTCCTTTATGTATAGAGATTCTAGAAGAATAGGCATCTGTTGAAAATACAGCCTTTGAAGAATGTTATGTTTTTGTACAATGTTAACGTAATTATAGTATATAGGTAGTATAGTATAGTAATATAATGTTATTGTTTCAGATCCCCTTCACAAAAGACTGCGGCTCTGATGACGTGTGTGTCAGTGATCTGGTGCTGAGTGTGAAGACAGACACAAAGGCGTCCAGGTGAGAATCACTGACCTGTTTGTGTGTAGAACAAGATGTAACATGTCATACCTGCTGTCCGTTACACGTACAACATACAGTTTATATGTATAATATACTCTTTAGAAGATATGCTCTGTTTCATGGTTTCATTTAATGATGGTATCCTCAGGATAAAGAATTTTGTTGTTGTTCATTCAGGGATAATGTTGAGAGTAGAAATAATGATGTGCGTGAGAGAACAAGCTCTGGCAAGACAATGTCTTTCTGTACTATGAGTCATTTGTGAAACGAGGATAAGCGTTTATCTTACAGGTCCTGAGGGCCTATTTTCTCAATCCGCTTCTTACTATAAGCTTAAAAACCAGTCTTTTGATTCTTTTACATGATATATTTCTGTATTTATGTTTTAATCTGTGCTCTTCTCACAAGTTTGAGCTGGGTAGAGCTCTGTTGATGAAAGGTGAAGTTATGTTGTACGTCCGTCAACCAGTAAGAATGTAATAATATTTTAATCAGAAGCTGACGACAGTTGGGTGGTGCAGCTCTGAAAAAGACAATGAAGTAACCAAGGGTTTATGTGTTAAACTCTTAATATATAAAACTAGAGAGAATAAAGTATGTTTTTTCTGAACTTTAACTTTTGATTGTTGGACCTGAATATGTAATGTTATGAAGACTTACCTTTCTGGGGCTTGAATCTTTTGATGTGAAGTTGTGAAACTGATTCTTACAGTCAAAGTCAGTGACTATAATGATAATTCTCACTGTTTCTATCACATATTTTTAAACAGGACTATGTACCTCTAGCCCCTCTAGCAGCTCCTGGAGGCTGTACTCAGCACTACCGTCTACACTACCATCCTCAAAGCCCTGTATTTTCCTAGCAGGGCTATAAATCATGACGACAAGTGTGAAATAGTTATAGTGTCACATAAAGGCAGCTAATAGTGTACACATTTATATAACAGAAAGAAAGGAATTGTGTGAAGACAAAATTGGCTAAATATATCTATATAATGTTATGCCCTGGTAACTCCTAACAACCATTACACTATTTTCTATTTTCTCTGTTTTATGAGTCTCTCTTAATTGCCAATAGCTGCAAAAAATTAGAGTTTTTCAGTTTACACAGCAACTTTATAGCCCATAAAATGGTCGGGTCAGAATTGTGAGCTTGGAAAGAACTTACAAAGTTCAGGTGATATGTGCCCAAAGAATGAACTTAGATGAAAGGATATGAACAAGGATTTTTCAGAGACTTTAAACACTTTCACACACATTTGATCTTTTGTGGTTTTGCAGCTGCTATTCATTTTCACATTTGTAGACTTGGGTGTATGCTTCTGTTTTTGCTTCTCAATCTTAAGGAATGCCATGTGATCCATTCCTATATAAAGACTGTATTGTGCATTTTAAGGTGGAGGTAGATTCAATAGTGTTTATCTAGATAACTTCACATTTAGGTACTGTATGCCTCTACTGTGTTTGTAGATGTTACGGAAAAAAAGAGAAAGATCTTTTAAACAATATAAATAAATTCCTTTTTATTCCTGTCCCTCTGTTCATTAGACAACACTCCTACTGTGAGTATGCGCCTTTAATCTGTGACACACACAAATGAAATCATGTGAATGCAGAGTACAGTAATTTGAGCTCTTGTGTTACAGCTCAGCTCCCGTTCTGGTCAGCGCTAATAACCGAGAACTGTCATTTGAAATCGTCGTGAAGAACAAAAAGGAGAACGCGTACAACACTCAGGTCTTGGCCACTTACTCAAGCAACCTCTACTACTCCTCCGTCTTTCCTCCTGTGAGTAAAAGAGTCTTCAATGAAAACTGTTTAAGTTGACATGATGCTAATGATAATAGAGTTTTTAGGCAGTTTGCAACATAACAGTCACCAAATCACACGTACACTAAATAAATGCATCATTATCATATCATTAAACAATTTTGATTAATCCAACCCGTTATTACTTACTAAAACGAGAAACAAAAGAGTTTCTGTACTTTTCTGTTATTATTTGAATAAAACTAAAAGATGTTCAGCCTTATGGTAATGTATTGTTAGTATATGTATTTGTAATAAAGCCATATAGCAGTTATGTACTATTCTGAACTGTAAAATTTACAGACAGATGATGTCAAATGCACTTCAACACAAACACAAGCCGTCACCTGCCAAGTGGGATACCCAGTAATAAAACAAAACCAAGAGGTAAGTGCAAAAAAAAAAAAAAAAAGATCTTCATGCATATCATCTATTTTGGACTGATGTGCTTATACAAAATTCTTTGTTTGACTAATTATGGTAAATAATGCAAAACATCCTATTATTTATTTCCAGGTGAATTTTCGGATTAATTTTGATTACAATCTTGATCAGTTGCAAAACCGAGCCGAGGTGAAGTTTGAGGCCAAGAGGTACACTGAATGAATTAGAAATTCAATGAAAAATTGTGGCTCTTAATGAAATGATCGAGATGTAATAATGTTCTGTACCTTTTTTTTCTTTACAGCGATGGTAAAGAGGAAATACCTGCAGACAACAAAGTGGACATATCCATTCCTGTTCGATATGATGCAGGGATTGTTTTATCTAGGTGATTTTATTATTTTGTCACCTTAACATAATTTTTTCAAATTTTAATCGCACTCTAAAATTGACAATTGAAGATGGCAAATACGTTAAAGTGTTTTTTTATGGTGTCTTTGTCCTAGGCAATCAAATATCGATTTCTACGTGGCAGATGCTGCAGTTCCCGTGGTAACAACGGTGGCGAGTCTAGATGACATCGGCCCAGAGTTTAACTTTACAGTGAAGGTGCAATACATAAGAGATTAGAAAAGATAAAACTTTATTGTCTGTTCACACCGAACATCTGACACACCTTTCTGTCACACACACACACGCGCGCACACACACACACGCGCACACACACTGACACACACGCACACACACTATTTATGATTGTCCCGCAATAATAATACAGATCATGTGGGGAGAAAGGAGGGGATTGTGAGGGATTGGAGACAGCTTCTCGTGTAACATTGTAACATTAAATCTGCCTTAAAAAAATCATCATCTAATTTCTAATTATATATATATATTTAAAACGTATTAAAACAAACTGTATTTAAAGGTTTCAACGAGTAACTTCCCCGTCAACCTCGTGTATCTGAACATTGCTCTGCCAGTGAACACTAATAGTGGAAATCAGCTCCTCTATGTTACTAGTGTGGACACACAAACTGTGAGTACTCAGTTGCTTTTTACTGTATGATTCAGAGTGTGTCAATTATCGATAGAATAAATGACCCAAGGCTTCTCCACCTGTAGGGAGGTGCTGTCAGCTGTGATTCCAGCGGCTTGGTTGATCCTCTGAAGATCGGAGAGAAGAGCCACAAAGTGTCCTTCTCTGAGGAGAGTCTCAGAGGCATGGAGAAACTGGTCAGTCATTTAATGTTTTGCATTTTTTTCTCTTGATACATGTCAACTTTCTGAGATGTTTCTTTGGAGACAGCTTCTCGTGTAACATTTTAACATGCATCTTAGAGAAGCTAGTCATGCACTAGTCTCACATTGCCAGTCCTATCTCCACAGCGCTGTGGAGTAAGGTCTGGCTCCACCACTTCGTGACTTCGTCCACAGCAGTTCCCACCAATCGGTCCCAAAACGTCCCAGTTAGAGACTAAATGACGTAAACACATTCTTTGTAAATCTTTACAATCATTCCCCGAAAGAACCAAGCAAACCTGCCGTTTTCAGCATGTTGCGCGAAGTTTGTTGTTGTTTCCCGAAGCAAACAGAGTTTGAGAACAGCAACACACAGAGATGGGAAAGTGAGGGACATTCCTGCGCCTGAAACACGTGTTGGATGTTAGGCAATTATCCTGGAAATGTACTTCTGTTGATCCAGACTAGTGATGCACTAATCTAAATCTGCACAATGAGGTACCTTATATAGTCTAGATTATTCAGCATGTAATATAATAACGTAATAAATTTTCATCAAAGTTTCATTTTCCCATGTATTTGTGATTTGATGCATAATTCATGTAGCTTTATATTTTTTATAAAGCTACAAACTGCATAAACAGATGTTATTAACTTTTTTTGTGTGTTAAATAGAACATGATAACTTGAATGTATATTGTACTGTACTTGTAAATTACTTTACTTGTAAAGTACTTGTACCTATAAATTAGCTAACTCATATAATTTTGACTATCTATAGCAGAATATAATTGTTTTGTTTGTTTTCAAATATCCCAAATGCAGAAGAAATTTTAAGTAATTGAAATATTAAGTATATACATTTATTTCCTTTTGTTTATGTTGTTTTTTTAACTGACAGGACTGCAAGAGTGCAAAATGCAAGTATATAAAATGCATCCTCAAGGACGCTGAAGTAAAAAGTGACTACTTTGTGAAAGTTAAAACAAGGATCTGGAGTGGAACATTTATTTCGGTAAATACGTTCACTAATAATTCATTTTATAATACTGGTCTGGTGGTTTTGTCTGCTTTTATTATCATTAATTCTCTTATATGTTGCTGATGAATGAATTCACACAGATGCTTTTCATTTGTATAAATCTGTCATGATAGGCCACCTATCAGACCATCGAGCTGACCTCCACTGTTGATGTCGAGACCGCCAACCCCGACCTGCTCATTATCAGCCACAAACACTTGCCAGTAAGATTTGGATTTATTGTCTCACATAAATTAATTGAAGAAGGAAGAGACTTGTGATATTATGATAACACATTTTATTTGTAACGTACGCCCTTGTGATATTTATTATTGTGACTGCAGCAAAAGTATGACCTGTTTTTTTTTCCAAATTCATTTGGCATAGTCTGAAGTGAATTTTTTGTTAATCATGCCATATCTGAGTGGGACAGACCATGTAATGACCTCTCCTGTCCTGCTGCTGCTGCTGCTGTCCAGGTGGTGGTCACTGTCAGTAAACCTGGAGAAAAAGGTGACGTTCCAGTGGGAGTGGTAGTTGGCAGCGTCATTGCTGGACTGCTGCTGTTGGCTCTGGCTGTTGGACTGCTGTGGAAGGTAACTGTCTGTTTACAATATGGTGAAAGTAATAGCAACATGGAGAGGAACATGAGTAGATACTTTTTTATAGCTTAGGCATGAACAGTTTACCTCTGCCAAGTTGAGAAAGGGGAATAAACCTGATTTGTTATCATAGAAATGTGCATCTGCATAGATTGACAAGATAACTTGATTTGATTATCACCTACTATGCAACATAATGTATATACAGTATGCATTATGGATACAAGAAAATAGGCTACGTAATGTGCATTATGGATATACTCTTACAGAAAATTGACAATATACTGGAATCTCTTGTAAAATACTTGCACATGTTTTATTGATTAAGTTTGTTTTTTTATAAAACTACTACAACTGTGTCTAAACTGAATCTGTTTACTTTCTAGTTTGGGTTTTTCAAAAGAAAGTACCAGCAGCTTCAGAGGGAGGCCGATGACGACGCGCAGAGCCACGCACATGTTGACGAAGTGCTATGAACTGAAGAGAAAACCCGCTGCCTTTTCTCTTCACTGGAATGTTTCCAGTGTGGATACTGGTACTTGTCACTGGTTCTCGTAAAGTACAAATGGACTACAGTTCAATCACTGGAAGTTGGACATTTGAATAAAATGGAAGCTGTTTAGTTTGAGGATAACTGGGATTCAATACTCTGTCCATTTTTAGAGAGGATTATTGTTGTTAGTCTTTATTTTTAAGCTTTGTGCCCTGTACATTGACTACTTGCTGTTATGCACTGACTTTGAATAATTGTAAGAATCCTAACATGACAGAACCATATACAATACTTGTTCTGAAATTGATTTTGAGTTTTACACTGTAAAGCGATCTAATTCATCCATTGCTTTTTGTTTTGACAACTTCTGGGCAAAATGATCAAACGATCTTATATTGAATATAGCTCATTTGTCAAAACTGTATCAGACAGTCTGTAGCATAAACTGCCTTGAGAGTCACTTCTGGCACTTTCTTGCATTAAGACTATTGATATCAGTATTTTAAATGCAAACAGGAAACAATAACTATCCTGGAAAGAGTGAAATCTGTCATTCCTCTGTTCCATTGTGTTTGTACTGTATATACTGTAAGATAAAATGATCTTTCATATTGTGTTTAATACATGAAAAGATTAGAGGTGATATGGGTCCATGGACTAGCTAATTGTGGTAGTGTTGTTGTTATTGTTATTGATGGTTTTTGTGATATTGATGATATTTTGTTTTTTTTTACCACTAGTGGAACAGCTTGTCAGGTATGAATATTTTAGTAGCATATTGTGTTTTTTATAATATGCTGGTTATTTGTTGAGTCATCGATTTATGGTTTTGCCCATTCAATTTCAGAAAATAGTTTTTTAAAAATCAGTTTCCTGGTTCCAAAGTGAATTATTTCAAATTGGTTGTTGTTGTCCAAACCCTACATTACTGCCATAATAAGACAAAGGAAATTAAATTGATTATCAAAATAGTTGCAGATACATTTTCTGTTAATCAACTAATTGATTCAGCTCTAATAATGTTTATCTGTAGGCCAAAAGGACACAGTGCCCCATTTGCAAGTATTGTTCACTACAGAGAAAAAGAGTCATAGATGGTGCATGATGGTTGCCAAAACACCAACCAGGTTAATTTACTCCCTAAAAACACCTAATCTGTATCTTTTTTTCTTTCTTACAGTAGGCAGTTTGAGAGAGTGAAGTGAATCCTGTAGGATCTAAATTTGTATTGGCACAGCTTTGCCACTAGATGGTAGCATGATATAGATGACATTTTGGCACTGTGGAGTATTTTCTCACTGCTCTGTTGATGACTTAAACACTACATACCCCTATCAATTAATGCACCCGAATTTATGACCCATTTTGGATTGTGTTTCTCCTCTTCTCTCCTCTCTGGTCCCCTCTCCTAACCTGACCCAGCAAGGAACCCTACTTCCTTCCAAACATCAGTACAATTGAAGTTTTCCCTCAAACTTGAATTAATTTGTCGTGTTCTCCCACAGTCAGGTTAGTTTTTTCCTTGACTATGTTGGAATGTGTTTCTGAATATTTTTTCTTTGAATGAGCCAAGTAACTCCAGCACCCAGCAGAGTCTTTAGCATTCATTTCTCTGGATCTGGCGAGATGGAGTATGCTATTTGTCTCTCATAAGTAGCATATTTTTTGGGGAGCCTGGGCTCGAGCTTTTCTTGTTGGAGGGGATATAGAATTTGATGATTGAAATGCTCTGTTTCACAATTACTTATGTACTACGGTGTTGTGAAATAGCCTTTTGATTTTATCTATATGTGTGCAGGGAGCTTTGTGGAAATGGTCGATGAAATGTGATACAATGGAAGTGTTTGAACACATTTGTAGATTCATCCCTCTTGGGTTCCCTGCAGATGATTGGCAGTTCCAGCCAAACAACTGACCCATGCCACAATGGGATGATTGCTCACAAGTTGCTACAATGTTGTTGTAAATCAAAAATGATGTAATAGCAAATTATTTAATATCTGTTTGCCTTGTTTTGCACTTTGAAAGACCTTTAGTGTTACCTATCGGTTTCATTGTAACTACTTTTAAGACTTTTTACTTTTCCTTCTATTGTCATTAACTTGACAGGTCCTGAATTTTACATTTATTTGACTTGATAATAAAAACTTGGAACATTTTGTTACGCATGTTCGGAGTAGATTGGAGTAGCTACAGCCTAAACCTTTTTTTAGACTTTTTTAATACAACAAATCTGTATCAAAGTAAAACAAAATAATTGTCATTCCCAGTGGCATCAGGGGTGTGTGCAACCAATCAGTGCTGCATATAATCTGTGACAGTGATTTTACTTATAGTTGGGAACAGATCCTATCAGTGCTAATCATTCGCTGCATGGATATGTTTCAACCAAATCCAGCTCAGAGCCTGGGACAGGGAGCACTGGTTGTCCCCCTGCTGATGCCATTAATGGCTTCAGGAGAACAGCCAGCACTTTAAAGTTGATACAGCAGGGCAGAAATGTTCTCGCATGTCAGGAAGTGTTTTGGAAGCTTCTGCTCTTCAAAGACTCTGATATCACAAATCACACATACCACACGCTGAATGATTTGCCAAACATAACAACATCAAATAAACATTTTCAGATTTGTTGAAAGAAGTAATCGTCACAAAAACAAGTGACATGAAAACTTAAAGGTTTATGCAGCTTTCGGTTGGCTCAGAAATGGTCATGTTCACTAATTTGAGAGACATTCAGTTGTTGTCATTGTTGTGTGTTGTGTTGTGTGTTAGTGAGATTCTTAATTCACTATAAGGGATTAATGGGCAACATGGAAAAAACATAGTGGTTTACTCTGCTTGATAAGATAAAAAAAATTAGCTTAATAAAGGAGTAGACATCCTAGAGTGTGGCATTTAAGTATGAGTCTAGTGAAGATGTACCCCTCAGACAGATACATTTATGGACTGGCTTCTCACATCAAAACACTGTTTAGTCTAAATCCGGAAATGTGAAATTTCTTAAATTGTATAATGTCTAATTGATTCATAATCACCAGGAGCTGAAAATAATGTTAATAGGCACGTTCTGCTGTCAAAAGATCACTCCAGATACTTTGGAAGTACAGTATAGCCGCAATTTACCACTAAGAAAAGAGGGCAAAATGTAAAACATATTTGCCACAAAGAATCAAAAAAGTAGCTGGTAAGTACTAGAGAGAATATGTGTTAATAGTTTCATATTCTGGGTATTTAAGACCTTTAAAAAAAAGATTGCATCCTTGATTTGAGCCAACTGACTGCTGTTTCGGGTTATATGTGATATGATAGCTGTCCTGTAATTTGAGGATTAATGCATCTTCTTTCTCTTCTGTTTCTTCTTCTTGAGCACAGCTGTCTGTCTGAATCACTGGATCACAAAAAAAGGACACGCCATAAATAATACTGCAAGAACTTCTTTTTTATAGCCATACAATTAGTCACTATCACTTCAAATCAAACATTCTCCTTTTGGTGTTGAAAGTGGGTGGTCTGAATGAACAATATGTAACAGGAGAATATGATTGCAACATAGACTGTCTGATTATCTTTATATTTGTAAATAATGTGTGTTTTTGTAGAACTGACATTTTTATTGTAAAACCACTTTCTTTCCTGTTTCATTTATGGCTTTTACAGTAATCCTCTGTTTGTGTTAATGGTCATTTGTAATAACATCAATAGGCCTAATAAAACTAAAGTTATTGCCTAGGGCTGTTTGTAATGAAGAATGCACTAACAAGAACACAAACCTAAAAAAAAGGAAAAAATAGTAATATTTTAGGATCATATTGGTGGTTGTAGGACACTTCTATTCATCTTGCGCCTCTTTCCAGGCCCACAGTAAACATTACAGCTCTGGATGTATGGGAATATTGTAGAGTTTTTATTGCATGTATTCTCATTTTGTGGATCAACGACACCTAAGTGGTATTGAATAATAAAAAAAAGGATTACAGTGTCTTCTTCCTGGCCGACAGATAATGAACTCTCTGGTGTCTGATTCCCACAGCAGACACTTTGCTCTGGAGAGCTGTAACCAGAGTTCCGCTGAAGAGGTCGCGCAAGGACTTCTGACGGAGTCCAGCCTGTGCGTCAGTGAGTGGAGAGCTGTGTGTGTGTGTGTGTGTGTGTGTGTGTGTGTGTGTGTGTGTGTGTGTGTGTGTGTGTGTGTGTGTGTGTGCGTGTGTGTGTGTGTGTGTTTCATTCAATGAAATGCAACACCCCGCTCCTCTGTCTGAAGCCTCTTCGGAAACAGGTTTGATTATATTTAAAAGCTTGACCCGGGAGAAACCCAAACAACTGTCTGTTCTAATATTAGCAGTGTGGCTGCAGACTACATATATGAATTCTATTATTGTCTGGGCTCGGATATATTCCAAAAGGCAACTCTCACCAAAAGATTAACACGTTTCTCTGCAGTTGGTGGAAAATATATCAATTACCAACAAGTAGTACCCTTAATTTGAAAGACTGATGGTATGTCCGGATAGGCATTTTGGCTGTGGGCCTGTTTGATTATGTACAGTGATAAAGACCTTGATTTATGAGTAGCATGACCTTCATTATTATTATTATTATATTGTTTTTATTATTATTATTGTCATTATTATTGATATTATTCTTTTAATAGCTCAAACTATGCATAACTCTAGCCATGCGTAAAACAGAGCTGTCGGCATTATACTGATAAAATGTGATGACAAAACTAAAACCATTAAAATTAAACAATAATAATATTATTCTTCATCATCAATACACAAATTCATATCAGCTGAAACATTTTGCCTGATCTGCTGTGTTTTGCGTTTGTTTCGTGGTGTGGTGTTTGCACAAATTCAGACATATCTTTATATTCTTTGATTATTGTGGCAAGGGAAAGTTGCTTGTAACCATGTCACCTGATTAGGATTGAAAGAACTTTGGTAAGAAAAAAAAATCTCCCCACCCCCACAGAAGAGGAGACCGCCCACCAGAGACAGTCAACCCGAGACCCCTTATAGATTTAAAAAGAGAGGCTGCATTCTCAGACTGACACTTATTCAACACTGCCACCTTAAGCAGATTACTTTTGCGCTGCCTGTGTCAAATACGTAGTTCACTTTGCCTCTCCATCATGTTTAGGATGCTGAAACACCACCTTCACCCGGGCTTTTTTCTCTTGTTCATATGGCTTTGTCACCTCATGGAACATCAAAAAGTTCAAGGTAAGCTCCCTTCATCAGTTTTCTTTTATTCTTTCCGTTTTTGATCAACTTCAGCATGCTGTCAGCCACAAAACGCGCCCAAGTGTCCGATACTTGCTGCAACAGAGAAACTTTTCAAAGTGAGTTTGCTTTTTTTCCCCGTTGATAAAACTCTCTCTGCATCAGACAGTGCTTGCGTAAAGCGTCCATAAAACAGGTGCCATATGGGTCACTTCAAAGTGCGACTATATGGCAAGTTTTGCAGCCCTCGCCAGGCGCAAAGCCGCAACGCCGTGCTGCTGGCAGCGCCAGCTTTCCATAATACCTGAACATATTCTGATACTTTTGTATGAGCGTTTAGTGTCTCACGATGGTGTCAAACCTGTGAAAAAACTTCAGAATATCCCCCGTGAGTTTATGGGCGTGTTATTTAGCCTAGGCTATATATTTTCCGTACACATCCACTCAGCATTGTGTGCAAAAATGGATTTATTTGGTCGCAATTTCACATATTTAGTTCTGACAGATGAATAAAGCTGGAGACATTTGCAATAATTTGATTCGGGAGCTTATAGTTGAAATCAGTCTTCAATTTAAGAAAAAACACCAGTTCATAAACACTTCATGTCATGATTGTGTGTGTCGGTTTAAAGGATATTTTTGTTCCACAATAATAGGATAACTAGTCTGCCTTTATATTTGGATATGTTTGAAAAAAAAGCATTACACTGGTTTGTTAATAAGCAAGGCATAGTCTGGTGGGTCTGGGATATTGTTCTGAGGCGTTGGTGTGACGGTGGTTTGTTTGGCTAATGACCGTGGTTTTCTGAAGGAGATTGGCTGCTATTTAACGCTGTCTAGACGCCTCACTTCACGTCCACTGATAACAAGAAGGCTATAGGAATAAAGGACAACCCCCCCTCCAAAGATTCTTCTTACTTTTTTGGTTTGTGGCAGGATTGTAAGGGTTGTCAGTCACAGACGGGATAGGCAAGTGTTAACAGTCTCGCAAAAAAACAAAACAGACAAAATACTGCCATGAGGTCGAAAGGGAGGGAGGGAGCGTCTCGGATAATACGGGCTGCGTGTGTGTCTAGTGCGTCTGGGTCAGCGGTTTCAGACATTCAACATGCGACGTTTGAGCTTTTTTTGTTTTCTTGTTTACAGCTGGGAACTGTTGGTTGCAGCAGGGGAAGAACGGTAGGTGCCAGGTGCTCTACATGCCCGGGATGAGCAGGGAGGAGTGCTGTCGGAGTGGAAGACTGGGGACGTCCTGGACTGAGGAGGACGTCCCCAACAGCACGCTCTTTAGGTGGATGATCTTCAATGGCGGAGCTCCCAATTGCATACCTTGCAAAGGTGGAGGTGCACTCATTTCCCTTGGTTTTCTCATAATTCACATCATCAGCCATTTCGTTTAATACATCCTCGTGATGATCTGTTTTACGCCTACAAAAGTGCGTACACTATAGTGTGTACTTTATGCACCTGATTACGTTTACGCACAAGGCCAAAATCCTCACCAGCATCACCTAACACAGACCTTTTATTTTAGAAACCTGCGATAATGTTGACTGTGGGCCTGGAAAGAGATGCAAGATGAACAGAAGAAGCAAGCCACGCTGCGTGTGCGCACCAGACTGCTCCAACATCACCTGGAAAGGACCGGTGTGTGGCTCAGATGGGAAGACCTACAAAGACGAATGCGCATTACTGAAGGCTAAATGTAAAGGCCACCCCGACCTGGACGTGCAGTACCAGGGAAAGTGCAAGAGTAAGTAAATATTATTTTTATATTCTGCCCACTTATGAGATTCTGCATTTCAAGTGCATGTGCCAATAATCCAACGGTTTGCTCTTATTGTTCTTATATTTCGTGTCATGTCACGAATTCTTCCAATTTCTTTGTCTCGACAGAAACGTGCCGTGACGTCTTGTGCCCCGGCAGCTCCACTTGCGTCGTGGACCAGACAAATAACGCATATTGTGTCACGTGTAATCGGATTTGCCCCGAACTGACGTCGCCTGAGCAGTACCTGTGTGGAAACGACGGGATCATGTACGCCAGTGCGTGTCACCTGAGAAGAGCTACGTGTCTCCTCGGCAGATCTATTGGAGTGGCATATGAGGGAAAATGCATCAGTAAGTCTGCAACTAGAGACGTGAGAGTGCGAGACCTTACTCCCTGAAAGCGCCTCCAGCCACTGACTTTGAATGTAGTTTGAGTGCATTTTCATCCAGGCCAGCTCTGCAGTTATTCACTGTTCGTTTTTGCCAACATTCCTTTGAGGAGGGGGTCTTAGAGAGTGAGTGTGTTTGGTAGTTGCTTGTGTTTGCTCAAGAAATGATAGACATCTTATTATTTCCTGATGTTGGCAGCACTATCCCATATGGGAGAGAGGGAAATAGGGGGGGAGGGAGAAAGAGAGCCAAACAGGAGAGTGCTGGGGGCCATGAAGACATGCTTCAAGTTAATATTTGAGTCAGATGGATTCTTATCCAGAAAGCAGTCAATCTGAGTCTTGAATGAAAACTAAAACATGACTTTATGTTCCATGCCCCAAGACCCTAACCTTATAAAACAGGATTTAATTTTTATTCCTAGCTTAGTTCTCCACAAAATTCAGCAGTCATCTGATCCTGCTTGAAAGACATTCGTGATAATCCAACTAATCAAAGATTTCCCCTGTGCTAACTTCTTCATCTCTCCTATTAGAGGCCAAGTCATGTGAGGACATACAGTGCAGCACAGGGAAAAAGTGTCTGTGGGATGCTCGGATGAGCCGGGGACGCTGCTCGCTGTGTGATGAGACCTGTCCAGAGAGCAGGACGGATGAAGCTGTGTGTGCCAGCGACAACACCACATATTCCAGTGAATGTGCCATGAAGCAAGCTGCTTGTTCTATGGGGGTGCTGCTGGAAGTCAAGCACTCGGGATCTTGCAACTGTAAGTAAATAACAAAAGCAAAATATGAAAAAAAAACACCCTCCCCCCTCACCAAGCAAAAGACAATATTCCATGTTGCTTTCCCAACAAGAACCTCCCCTGAACGTGCCCCCCATCCCAACTTTCCCCAAACTCCCACCCCAGCCACACCACCAAGCACAGCTTAAGCAAGCAGAAAGGACTTGGGAATAGAAGAACTTGCATGACGTCTTTGTCGCTGGCTTTTGTTCTTGTGTTCTTATTGTTTTTTTTAATTTTACTTATTTTCAATTTTTCTGCAAAACAAAATAACAGAGAGGTGAATGAAAAAAACATAGCTATATATCAGCAGACTCCATGTAAGAGTCTTGAAAAAGCTAACTCCATTAAACTAACACAAATAATAAAGGAGACTAATTTTGTTTGCAGTGGAACAATCCTGATATTTAAAGTCTAATTTTATGCAGGAGCAGGTTGCCTGAAATCTCATGCAGTTTTTTTTTATCAGTAATGGTTTATTTTTATGATAGTGTTTATATATTTACAGCTTGTAAATTCCATGGTCACATTGCTAATTTCATGGTAATGGTGTATCTGTTTTTTGTATTTTCTTTTCTTTTTGTTGCTTTTGGCTGTAATCAATCAATTCAAAATGCACTGCCTCTTGTGACATACACCACACTGCCAACATGTCAGTAAGAACAGAATACTTTTGAATATACTCATATGATGTGCATAAGGTGATTGTAATATTGGTGCCATGTTAGTGATAATGACAATGGGTTTTAACGTTAACTATCTGTAGACCAGAGTGAGCCATTCACACGCTCACAAATCTGGAGGTAAACCAATTGAACAATAGCCTCAAGGGAGTATCAGATTTACATTCCAAGTTGCTCTGTTAAAGAGTGTCTCCTTGTTAGTTTCTCTTTCCTGACTGAGTACCTTAATGGGATGTGCCTAAGGTATGCAATGGAATCCGGGGACCAACTTTATGATCACCTCATGAGCTAAATATAAATGTGATACTTTACAGTGTGCAGGTTAAACATCAGAAGCTTGTAGAACCACGCTCTCTACTTCTCATCTCATCCTTAGAAAAAAAGTTAACATTTACCAGCTAACTTTTATTGTACATTCTGTTTCCAGTGAATGTGTTGTCTACCAAAATATGTATCAGAAATGACAAATCTATTTGGATTAATGAGGGACTGTCTGTTTTTGTGTTTTTTTGTTGTTGTATTGTCACTCTTGCTCTCGCTTGTGTGTTTTTTTTTACATGTCCGATGTAAATCTCTTCTGTAAAAAGAAAAGAAAATACCTCAGAACTGTATTGATGATCTCTGACCTGCTTGCTAAGGCCAGGCTGTGACACAGAGTCCTCCCTCCCTGTATGTTTGAGCCAGAAAATAATAATCAGAAAACTCGCAAATCCGAGGAACACAAGAGCACTTTTCTGTGTTATGTGTGTCTGCTTGCAGGAATCTGACCAAAAGAGACCCGAGCCACTGGAACAATCAGCCCTCAGCCCCAGTGCCCCCATGCCCACCACCCAGCCCCCCTAACCCACCTTGTGCCCCCCCCAACCTCAAATGCACCTCTCTTTTCCATCATCCCACTTTATTCTCTTGTTGCAGCCCTGACTTGCTAGATTATGTAAATGGCAGTTGCATAATTGAGGATGCCACAGTGATTATTTATGCCAAGTCACACACACACACACAAAAACACACACACACACACACACACACACACACACACACACACACACACACACACACACAGATGCATACACACAAACATAAACATGTACACACAAAATAAGAAACAAAAGGGAGGCTGTGTGCCAGTGGCTTTGATGTGAGCTTTTTTCAGTGATATTCTGCGCTGTTGTGGTCCATATTCATACAACAGCTACTATATATTCTCTCATATAGCCATTACAGAAGACCAGGAGGAGGATGAGGAAGATGAGGACTCAGACTACATGGCCTATGTCCATATTTCTTCTATACTGGATGGATAGGCCCCCATCACTAGGGGAACAGTCCTAGGGCATGGAATCATGTCCATACTGTACATTATGTGTATGCTTATTTATTTTTTAAAGAAAAAGGAAGTATACATATAGTTCAGTCTGCTAGATGTTTATTTATACTTTTTTGTGTTTTATAATTTATACATTTACAATGTCAGGCTTACTATCTACCATGATATATTGTGTTACCACACCATTTCCCCCTTTTTTGTTGTTGTCCCTTTTACTTTTTTTTTTTTATCATGAAGAACTATATTTGTCCAAAGAGAAGCAGTGTTATTTATTTGTCATGTTACCGTGTAAGTATAAGTCCTCTACAAGCTGTAAATTGCATTCCCTGAGCTGTAAAAATCTGCTTGTTTCTGTCAAATCTCTATCACAGATGTTTATGTCACACATACGTAAATGCATGTTTAGGCTGTGTGTTTATTTATTGGGAATATATCAATCGTTTTATGTACAGAAGTGTTTCTGGTTTGTTTACAACTCATATACTCTCATCAATAACTGACCAAAGGGATTATCTCAATGGTTTTTCAAAAGAGCATTGTAAAAGTTGCAACACAGCAGTGATGTAATAGAAGAGAAAAAAAAGAGCCATTTGTTTTTCTTTTCTTATTTTTTGGTTACTCATTTTAGCCCTTTAGATTTGTTTCCACACAGAGACGACAACTTTAGATATCATTCAATAGCATTTATTTTGTCTCACCACAGCAGAGATAACTTTTGGACGATACTTGATTATTTTGGAAACAATGTGCCATTAACATTTGTGTACTGTCTTCTTGCCAATGTGCTCCATATTGCTCTCGCAGAGCTAAAATAGGACTAACGTACTGCGGTTCTCGACAATATCAGACTTCATCACTTTGTTTCTTTTTGTTTTTCTCAGAATGCATTTTTATTTTCAAACATCACAAGAGAAATACAAAATTCTGTTATGAATATATAGTTTTGTATTTTTTATGTAAATGTCATATGTACATACAAAGTTTGATGGTATTTGTACAGATATGAAGAGTGAAACAATAAAAGTTTTTTTTCCTTATACTTTTCCTGATTCTGCTGCATTATTGATTTGTAAATAACAGTTAAACGTGTCAAAATGTCAATGCATTTGTTTACTTCAAAGAAAAAGTTGAACCTAAATCACACTTTTAGACTACAGTACGTATAGTATTGGGTTGAGCGATGTGATTAGATACCGTATACTGTGAGATAAGATACATTTATCTACCATGAGAGATTTTACAAATCCTATGTATACTGTGGAATCAATCCTTTTATATATATGGGTGTATTAGGGTATTGTGGGAATAGATTCACATCACATCAATGTGATAAAGTATTTAATTAACTGGGATGAGCCAAAAACAGACATTGCTAACAATTCGGTGGTTTTGTCATAAACAGTTTCTCAACTGATATGCCAGAAACTTTACTATATCATCAATATTGTTACAGAAAATTACATATGCCCTAATGAAGGAGTTTTATTTGTATGTTCCAATAAAAACACTGATTAAACAGCCTACACAAATGACCTTGCATGTTGTACTGCAGAATGTTCAGTACATTAAATAATAGACAGTCAATCATTCCATAAACTGTGAATATGCATTTAAAATGTCATAAGGTAGTTACAAAAACAGATGGAAGAACCCTTTAATTTAATTAAACTTGATTAAAACCAGTGAAACAGGAATACGAATATGGGAAAGCTCATATTTCTTTTGAAAATCAACCATGCTTCACAGTTTGGCTAATTAATGATCGTATCAAGCAAACGGAAGAAAATAATAAAAAGAAGGGAAACGACTTTCTAGAAGTATGAAACTAATTTTATTCCTCTGGCTGTGCTGAGTTTCTCTCCATTAACACTATCCCCATCGTTATTTGTGATATGAAACAAACATCCGCGGCGTAAATAGACGCTAGATATGCCTGGACATGTCTCGCTGTATGTAACGCATCCATGTAAAGTAATTTTAGCCGCTGGCATCAGTCCTCCATCTCTTTGCCAGCTGTCTTCGTCACCCGCTCCTCGTACTGTTTGTTCCTTCGCGGACTCCGTACGTCATTGTTGACAACAATCATGGCGTCCTCAATGTCACTTCTCGGCTTGGGGCGTTTATCTGCGGTCAATGCAGTTTATAAATTGGTCTTAAATCCTATCAGGTAATTTCATATATATTGTTCTTGCTCGCATATTTAGCCTTTGAAGTGATTAGGGTGTTAGCTGATGTCAATGATATCCCGTGTCCTTACAGCACTCGGCTAGCTAGCTAACTAGCTAGCTAACGTTAATGCTAGGTTTAGCTAGAAATCAGTTTAAGAGCTAAGGCAATTACACGTTGCTCAGTGTTCCACACATGCTGCATACCAGAACGAATATATTCAGCGAGACAGGAATTTTATTTGAAAAACAGACCCCACTGGAAAGGTCAATGTCTCTGGCTGTTTTACTACAGCTAACTTCAACTCAACAGCTAACCTTGCAGTCAAATGTGGGGTGTTCACTGGTGGTTGCAAGGAAACTAACAACTAGCATCAAAATAACACGACACAGTCAACGCTTGTTATGTTTAGACACAATGCGTGTTCTTATAATACATCCATGGTTTCTTGCAGTAACAGACACGCCCTGCGTTATTTGTCACAGTTAGTTTTATATAATATATAACATTACTGGGCATATTCTGTTGCTTTCTATGTTATTCATTGTGTAATGTGCACTGAAAATGACAGCACACTATTGTACAAATATGCTCCAGCAAAATGCGTCTTGAAATTACATCTGTTCATAGTAATGTTACTTGACTTTGTTTCCTGTACAAATTTATCCAGTGCTGCTCCAAAAAATGTATACACAGTAATCAAAAAAGTCTTATCTAATATAACAGTTTATATTAAAAAAAACGTTATTTAATCAAAAGTTAGGCCAACCACCCAGAAGTCAGCTGCAGTAAATGAGTTGGTGACAAGAATAAAAACTTGCTAGGTACATTATAGGAATGTGCGTTATCTGGGGTTGGTGTAGAGTAGGGAAATACACCCTATAACATTTGATACAATTATATGACAGTAGATACTGTCTGTGACTTTGGGAAACAGTTGCTTGGATACAGCAATGTTATGTGTTTTCCTGGCAGCAAGGGCAGTTAAATGATGGTTTTCTAATCTGATTTGACTCATTTTACAAGCTTAATGAGATAATCAGTGATTGCTTGGCTATCATATCAACACAGATTTAGTTTGCAGTCCACATTATAATACTTTAATCTAAACAAAATATTGGAGAACCACTAGCACCAATAGCAATAACATTAGCCACAATATTGCCATATTATATTAAGGTATTGAATCAAGAATATTAACAATATTTTATTTTGTCAGTATATCTCAGCTCAAAGCATGTGGCCTGGCAGACATCCGTTGGTGTCAGCTGACATATACCTTCATGGATTATAAACCTGCCTGCCACTGTATTATTAAGGCCCTGTTTATATGACAACGCTCGCGGGTGAAAACGACAAAATATTTTATCAGATGTGCCTTTCGTTTAGACGACGACGGCATTTTTGGGGCTTAAAAACGCAAAAAAAGTGAAACCACCCTCCAGAGTGGAAATCTTAAAAACGCTCCACCGTCGCGTTCCCGTCTGAAGGGTAAAAAACGCAAAAGTCTGCTCCGATCTGCTCATGGTGGCACCCCATATTTCGTTATATTATTCAAAATATGGAGTGATTACTCGCCCATGGCCACTCCGCCGTTGGGTATCCACAGCCTGCCTATACTTGGTCCGGATGGCTTTCAGCTTTGATGATATCTGACTTTTACAGATAGCGTCTTTCTCGTGTGGATATGACGTCCCTCCAGGTACAGGATATTGCTGAAGAAATTCAGTCCATATGTCTATATATTTTGACTGGCAGGACTCCCAGTCCACGCCCTGTTGTGCCTTTGTGGCTTTGTAATCTAAGGTTGTTTGGAGCAATAACTCCACCTCCTCGTCTGTCCAGACAAAATTGTCAGCTTTTGTTGTTCGCTTCGCCATGTTTTGGTTTTGCGCTACTAGGGAGAGGAGAGAGAGAGAGAGAGAGAGAGGAGGAGGAGGAGAGGGAGAGAAGTAGAAGGAAGGTTCTATGCAGGCGCGTGGACTTGGTGGTGTTGTGTGGCAGTGCTTCACACTACCACCTAGCCGCCTGGTGTGCATACTACATCGAATTTCACACACTTTTGCGTCACCATATGCACGTAGATTTCCCCCCCCAAAACGCTCTTCTAAACGCGGAATAAAAAGTGAGAACGCAACGCCACTTTTGCGTTTTCTCTTCAGATCGTTTCCATCTAAACATAGGCTTATACTAATTGTATTATATTATAAGAAGTTCTATATTTTTTAAACATTTCAAGCTTAAAGTGGCTCTTTGTCATGTACAGAGCTTCCTTAAATATTGAACATTTAGGCAGGGCAGTTTTTCATACTCGGTTTACCAAGGTGTGATATAGTGCATGCTGCAGAAAGATGTGTATTAAGACAGTTTTTGTTACTTTTAGGGTTTGTTTTGCCTCTCAGAATGAAACAGAACAGAATGTGAGGTTTTCTCTTTACACAGCTTTTTTTTTTACCTCAGCTTTTATAATTAGACATTGACCTCCTCTTGCACAAAATGAGGTAGGCTAATTGAATAATAGATGCCAGGTTTAATTGCATTGCTTAACCAAAAGATACATGGTGTTGTCCAATGGTTGTCATGGCCTTAATGTGAGTTCATAAAGATACTCATGGTAAGAAATGGATGCCTTTATTTGATGAGACAGTTTGTTGGCTAAGAAAGTTGGCTCTTGAAACAAAATGTCTTTAGTGAAGTAAAGCCAAAGGCAGATCAATAGAAAATATTTTTGCACGTGGTCCCTATTTGAAGAATAATACAACTAAAAACTATTGTCATGACTGACTGATCAGTCAATTCGTCTTTGACCTTTGAACAGTTGCTTTGTAAAATATTAAGTAACCGTGTATAATGATACATTTCATCCTATCGTCAGCCAAAAACTCCAAGCATTTCATTTATAAAAGAAGTAGACCACCGCTCAAATTTTTTTCTTCGTTTTAATTGAAATATGAGATTATATAGCGGTAATTCTTAATGTTAAAGTCATACATTTGAAATAAATGTAAAATTGCAATTATCAGGGCATTATCTGGAATGTGATTATCTGGAATAGCCCTTCCCTGTCTGAGCTTTGACCACACGTTGCCGTGACAGGACACGAGTGCTATAGATGCACCGATTACAACTTTCTAGGCCGATTCCGATTTTCTTTGAGTTAGGCCAGCCGATACCGATTTTAGCTGATTCCGATTTCATTTTTTCTAACCACTTTACAGCACACACAAATATTTATTTTCTATCTTTTCTTTAATAGAAAATGTTACATTTTGCATAGAACATAGAACAGTTTTTAAATAGATAATCGATTGCTATAAAATACAACTATATAAATTACTCCTGGTGTGGGAAATTCACACACATCTAAAGTGCAATGTTATGGAAAAACCATTTCCTTCTTTTCACATCCAATATCCAACTAAACAAATGATATATTTAGCAAACTAAACTTCTGTATGTATGAAAACAGGTAATGGTTATAAAATAATATATAAATAACAAATAAAAATAAAATAAATATAGCCTTAATGCAGTATAAAGATATTTCTAAAAACACACACAGAGGCCTGTTTCAACGTCAACAGTAACGTTACCTGAAAACAGCGGGTAGTTCCTTTTTTAGCAAGTTTGCTTTATGTGTCATACATTATGTGCATAAATGTGAACACTAGCGTTGCTGTCAACGGGCTTATCTGCTAACGTTAGCTACCGACGGTGACCTCGTAACAATCCAGCAAATAGACGGTACCCTAGAGTGCCGTTACCTGAAACAGATGATTTAACGTCACCGCTAATTTTACACACAGTTTAACAACAAAACTAAACTTTTTAAAGATTACTACGTTTTTAATGTTGGTTTTGAGCGTATGCATCTCCACTAACCTGGAAAGCGTAAACAGTAACGTTAATACAGCGTCTCTTTTTTCTTTTTTTTGTTTTGTTTACAGCGTCTCCTACAGCGGCCAGCGGGGCGTCAGAGGCAGAGGGACCACAGCGTTTGCTAACGTTAGCTTCTTGTCTCATCTGGGGTCTGATAAACAGTAAATTCATCAAAGTCAGTGTGCCCAACGCTATTTTCCGATAAACTGTAGCTGTCATATTTCACGGAACCGCGTGAGTGCGGTTTTCATGTTCCAGTTTTTCAGCCTCAGAGGGGCGAGAGAGAGAGAGAGAGCGGCTGACTGTTCGAGCCGTGTATAATTACGACTGTATGACATTTCATAAACAGCTGATGGAGCGGCAGTGCGCCGCTGCTACATGTATACAGCGGAAAACCTGCACGTGTGGTGTTGCTGTTGCGCGATGTAAATCACGCGGCACCCGAGTGCATTTGACCGGGATAAAATCGGCATATGTCAGACTGACCGGCATGTCGCCAGTCACGGCCTATGACGTGAAAATCGGCCAATTCCGGTCACCAGCCGGTCAATCGGTGCATCTCTAACGACTGCACATTCACAAAGCGCTGCACAGTCCTCGCCTGACAGTTGACCACAGCCAACATTAAGCACGTCCTGTCATTAGGATGAGAGCGAGAGTCTGCCAGAGATTCACCAGACAGAACTAATAGGTGGCGGGGGGGGGGGTTCCCTCCTTGTCTTGTCTCTTCCTTTTCACTGTATCCGCACCACTTTCTCTAAGATAGTCAATGATTGCAGAGTGCAACTTGTTTGTGTAATTTACTTCTTTGTTTCTTGTCTGCCTCTGGCGGTTTGTGCTTTGCGTGTAACGTCTATCTAATGGTTTTCAGGTCTACAAGCACGTCGACATCGAGGCTGGCAGGGAAACCAGGACAAGACACGCAACTTATTACCGTTGATGAGAAATTGGTAAGGATCCCTCCGTGGTCAACGTGACACAGAGATTGATGTTTGTCTGATCTACTGTCCTCCAATTACCTTTCTGGAAAAATTGTAACAAACCCCCGCTCCTAATCTGCTGCCAAAATGAGCTCGTATTAGACAGTAGGCTTTTGTAACAATAAGATGATGGCAAAAGTTATCATTGTTTTTTTTGTTTTTTTTCTGTGTTCTCGCCAGTTCCAATCTTCGCACTCCTCCCAACTTTTGATGTTGATGTTGAAGTTATTAAAGAAGTTACTCCAACTACTAAACAGTTTACTAAATGTAGTTCAGATAAAAAAAACTAGTTTAATATGACGGTGTCGGGGCCACTGAAATTCAGATCAGCTTTAATTTAAATTCAAAAAGCAACATAATTTGCGGTATGGACCAACATAACAGTTTCATTATCAGTAACGAATGCATACCCATATTGTACATTTTATGGCTCCACTGGCCAAAGACCACCAGTTACATACTAATATACACAATCAGGTTACAGTGTACAGTTTTTATGATGGTTTTTGTTTTCTTATATTTGTTCCCCCCCATCTGAGGATACACTTAATGTTATAAAACACCTGTCTATGTAATGCAATACTTTTTAACAATACCCCAAACTACAGCCTCCAAAATGATCATGAAGTTGAATCATCCCCAAAAACATTTTCAACAAAAACTAAAAAAAAAAGAATCTTGTGTAACCTTCAGCACTTGGTTTGGAATTTTTAATTACCGTATTGGTCCGAATATAAGACGGTTGCTATGGTTCCGACAGGCTCTGGGCTGCCTTCTGCAGCTAGCTAGCTGGCTTTTCAGACAATGTACTGTAAAGTTACTGACACAACATTGGCTTCTCCTCAAAGTGGTATTGACAGTTTTCTTGGTTGGAATACAGCGTAAATAAGGACGCGCTTTTCTGCAGCATGTGCAGACATTTCCCTAACAGAGCTGACAGCCATCGAAGAAAACATAAACTCCGGCACTCACAGGTAAGTAAGTAATCTTCCTGTTTAGTAAGAAAAATCGTGAACGCTGATGACGGTTTCTAGCTGAAACACCACATTAAGTAAGAAGATAACTTATCTGTGAGTGACAGAGTTTTTGTTTTCTTTCATCCTTGTCACTGCCTTGCAGTAAATACTGTCTAAGATTTGGAGCTGTGCGGGCTACTTTTCATTATATCTTTCTTAATGCAAACAATGCTCAGCTGGAAGTTTTCATTCTTTGATTTTCTTTTACTGCTTTTACACTGATTTGTGTAAAAAGCTGTAAGCACATTTGCTGCTTGTGAGCTGACCATAGTACTGAAGCAACAATGCTGTAATGAATGCACGAGGGATATCTTACAGGTGCGATTTCTGTCTGTTGTGTGCTATGTCATGCAGTATGTTAACACCTCTGCTGTTTGGGTTTATGTTTAGTTGCCACTTTGTGCAATTAAATGGTTAATTATCAACAGTGCTGTGTACTGTAAAGATGCTACTGGTTCTGCCAGTCTAAATATATTTTAGCCTGAATAGGATATAATAGACAAGTCTTTTTTTAAGAGTTAAGATGTATTTGTTTGATTAGGACAATGCACATTAATTAACATTTCTGTAAATGTTGTAAGCCAGCTAATTTTCAACTGTAGTCCCAGTTACCTAGCATGCATGTCTTTATGGTGGGAGGAAACCGAAGCACCCGGAGGAAACCCACGCAAACACAAGAAGAACATGCAAACGCCACACAGAAAGGCCCTGCCCGGACGGGGATCGAACTCTGCCCAGATCAGTGATCGAACTCTGCAGTGCCAACTTGCTGTGAGGCAGAAGTGCTAACCACTGAGCCACCGTGCTGCTTTTCTGGGAAAAGAAGGCCCACTCACTTTGTACTGGCCCACCCAAATTACAATTTCTGCCTACGCCATTGGTCTGATAGCCGGTTAACGTTACATGATTGCCCACAGCAGGTTGACGTTGGGTTGCTTTTTTCCCAAAAGTTGAATCAGACTCAACTTTCTGCCGCAGGCATTCAAAACAAACATAAATACCTGCGTTTTTGCCGGACTGTCTGACAAGTGACAACCGATGCAGTGTGTGTGAATGAATGCTCAGCCAGCCAGTGCCTGACTATATTGGCATTATGCACAGCCATACTATCTTTACCTTTATTAAATCGCCTAAAAAAGACACCAGGCTGCTACAGTATAACCATACAGACCTCTACAAACTTCAGACTGCTTGCTTGAAACTCAACATTCCTCCGTTCTTGGCTGAGATGGATGACATAGTGCTGCATAAATTAGCCAGCAGCTAGTGTGCATTTAGGAAGCAGCTTAATCCCGACAAAACATCACAGTATAACTCTTTTTAAAAAAAAAAAAGAATATTCGAATCCCAAAATTGAAAATCGAATACCTACCCATCGAACGAATATTTGGATCCAGCCCTAGACATAGCTTGCATACTGTACAGGTCTTATCCAGCTGGGTTTTGTCCCCTTCATAACATTACATAGGGTCCACAATGTCACTTTTACAGTAAATTAGACCGCACAGATTGGACACATTTGTTAGCTTAATCTTACATTTGGGGCTCTTATTATGTAGTTTACTTGGTGATTTTGTCCAGAATTATTAGTTCTCTTATCTTTAGCATCGTAGCTATTCTTTTGATTTGTGTACACTCCTCAATGATGAAATACGATCAAATGAGTACTCCACGGCACTTGAGACCACACAATGAAATTGTTGGTCTCACGGTTAACTTGGCTGTTGACATTTTGGTCAGACGTTCAGGTGTGTAATGCTATTAGCCTCAAGCTGCTAGCGTCAAGCAGAGATGAGTGCGGGCTACAGAAGTCTGGTAACCTCACTTTTTGAAAATTAATTTTATTTTCAAACTTGTGGTCTTCAGCCCCAACCGAAGTTACGTCACTTGAAGCAATTTCTCAGACTTCACACAGCTCCCTCTGTAGCCACAAAAGGCTTTACACAATTTTTTTTCACATATGTGGTTGAACTACCCAGGACAGTGATTTAACAGCTAAATTGTTGTAAAAATATTTTTCCCACCCCTATCAAAAAGGGTTACCATTTTTATAGCCATCTCGTGAGGGCAGATAGAATTGTATGTGTACATGTGTGTTACATGGTAATGTAATATATTGGGTAATGTGTTTACATGCACTATAATAACCTGGTTTTCAGCCTCTGAAATGTGGGTATTTCCTGCTTTTCTCTCTCATATCATATTAAACTGAATATCTTTAGTTTTGGGACTGACAAAACAAGTTATTTAAAGACATCACCTTGGACCTTGACAAACTGGGATGGACAGTTTTATAGACCAAGATTTTTTTTTTAAAGCAGCGGCGCTAATCCTGTAGTTGAATGCGTATAGGGGAGACACACTACAGTTATGTGTATGAAAATAACTGGATGAAGCAGACTGTAACCAATTATTTAAGTCCATGTAAATGTACCGAATGATAACATTTTTGATTTTGACACAAATTCCTATGAAGCTAAAATTCTGTATTTTTGTCCATTTACATAGCAGTTGGAGACAACATCTGTGGCTTTGTTTCATGACTTTCGGAGAGCAGTCTTACAACTGGTATGGCTTGGGCACAGTGTAGCTCCAAAAGCACTTGAGGCGCAAGTTTCAATTAAAAATGTGTAATCAAAGCTATTTCACACGTCAGTGGGTGACTATGAAGCCATTGTTCTGAAATACCTTTCAAATGAATTATGTGGCACAGCTGTATTTAGCTTTATTTTTCATTTCCTTGGTGCCTCTTTTCATTAGAGGAAGTGCTAAAGCACAGCCTTAACAGCAATAAGCATGCATTTGAAGTGACCATGGTTGGCAGTGTACCAACTGTACAAAACAAAGAAGGATCTTTGGAAGTGAATGCTTTGTTATTAAAAGAAGAAAGAGATAGGAGATAACAGAGAAAGAGGGAGTTTGGGGAGAATGTGGGAGTCTGTTGTGGACTTGTTTGGGGGGGTTTGCTGTGTGTGGGCAGCGTCAGTGCGCTTTTGTTCCAGAGCAAAGCTGACCATACTGGCAGACAAACCTTTGGCTGGGCGGAGTGTCTGTCTCTGTCCTCTCAGTAGGGGCCACTGAGAGGAACAGCAGAGGAGAGGAAAAAAAGGGCCTCTAAAAAATGGGGAGGGGGTGAAAGAAAAGAAGCTTGCATGGAAAAAAGTTTGTGAGACACCCCGAGACTCACGAAAAAGACAGTGGCCACTTCAGTGTTGTCGGCCACAGAGGTTCCTTTGTGGCATGCTGTTGCTGGCGACGGCGGGAAGTACTCTAATTCTCACCCGGACAGACCAATAAGAGAGGCCCTCAGCTGTTTACAGTACAGTGGTCTCCGTCTCACATGGAAGAGGGCAATGAGAGCACTCTCCCTTTTGGGAATTCAGCGTATGTCGGCACGCTAGTCATTCATCAGGCTGTCAATAAGTGTGAATTGCTTTCTGGTTAGACCAATCAAAGGTCTCGATCCACTGAGATAGGTAATGCTCAAGCAGCACGAGGAGAAAGTGGTGTGCTGTTTGTTGTACAGTGAACATTTCTAAATAACCTCATTTAGATGAGGTTGCATTTTGGCCTGGGTAAATTATATTTTGAATTCACTCCAAATGAATGTCTGAATGTTTGTGTGTCACTAATATTGTTGTCCTTATTTCCTCGTCTGTCCCAAAAAATGCAAACCTTGCAGGAACTTGCGTCTCTACAGTTTGTTTGGTCCTCTCTATTACAGGCAAATTTAGGCTATAGAGGGCAAGAATCTCCTGTAGGTCAAACATGTGAACAAATCCAGTGAAGAGGATTTTAATGGCATTTGTGAACAATATTTCAGGAGGCTACAGACACAATGGGCAACTGTTGTCATTAAAGGGTCTTTACATGTTTTTATATTAGCAATGGATGAAATGACTGTTGCTCATAGTGATATAAATACAGAGAAGTATCACCCGACTCGAGCAGTGTCAAAGAAACAGATGTTTAACGTGAAACAGCTTCATTTCGTGTTCTTAACGTTTTAAATCACTGGGTGTGTTTGTTTCGGAAAGGCGCATAGTTCAGCTCCCAGTAAAAACCTCCTGAACGATGACCACTAAAGAATTCTAACTGGGAGAGAAACTGACTGCAATGGGGGCATTGCTCTGTCTTTTGTTATTGTTTTGATTGAGAGACCCGCAGAAAATTACATATTGTATGTTTAAGTATCTTTGGGTTTTGGACTGTTTGTCAGAAAAAACACACAACTTGATGATGTCACCATAGACTTTAGTGATGACCATTTTTTTACTATTTCCTGACATTTTATTGACAGAACAATTGATAGATTATTAACATCGCAGACAGCAGATAAAAACAATAACAATGGGACAATCGTTTATAGCAGCCCTACTGCGGTTCTCAACAGTTTTTTCTTCCCTTGTATTTTTTTTAAAGCTCACACGAATGACAAACCCATCTTATGTTTGATATTTGTCTGAGCAAAACTTTAAAGGCATTATCTGAATTTCAGATATAATCCTGAATAAAAAGACCTGCGTGATGGAGCTCCACTGCCTAAAGCGGTTCCCTACAGTGCCCACTACTTTCGTTTGTAATTACTGTTTGATTAAGCATGCTAGGCAGCTCCCAGGGTCCGGCTGGCTGGCCACTGATACACGGCTTTACACGGAATGTCTGCGACCTCCTTCAATTAGAGTCAGGCCTTCGCCTTACTCTCTGGCCTTTTGCAGAAACAACTGCGGTTAAAACCTTAGCAGCTGCTTCAATATGCGATAATAAAACATCTCCCACTTATGCCTGAACATCTACTCCTGCTTCAGCTGTGGCCAAGTGCACTCCCTCTCTCGACATAAAGACAACACCATAATCTTAAAGGGCTTGTGAAGCCTTGTTATAGAGTTCTCTAAAGGCACTAGGGTTTTACGAGACAGAGGAGGACAGTTATTAGACTGCGGGGAAGGAGGGAGGTAGACGGGGGAGAGGAAGAGAGTATTAAATTTGTAGGACCATTTGATCCTTGGCATGTTAAATTTGCTAATCTGAAATCTTTGTTTTTGTTCATATTTAGAGCACAGTGCTTGCTTGATGAGTAACATCACATCTGGACAAAAGATGTCGGGTTTGATTGTGGTAACGTCGTGGAGTTTGAAGCCAGGTTGTTGTTGTTGGTTGTTTTTAAAGATCTAAATTGAAATCAGATTAAAAGAGCCTGACTTTGTCAGTCAATATTTATCATGCAAAGGTATCAGAAACTTCCCTGATACAGAAGTCACTCAAAGGAAGCTGGTAAACATAAAATCATCTCCCTCTTAGAGCTATTCAGTTGGATTTGCAGTTTGCTTAGTGACACTCAATTTCAGCAGAATTAAATGTGTTTTTAGAGTGTCATTGGGCAAAGCACCCTCAACCACTGCCACTTCAGACAGGTATTTGCTTTCACTTTTGGCAATTGCAATAAAATAAGCTTGTAGGACAACGAAGACACAGAACCACAATAAAATCCAGCTATCCCAACTATGAGGATATATTTAGCACAAGCAGTTTAAGTCTGCAGTACCGGGGTGTATATTCTCTAAGCCTGTCTAGCCTCAGACACAGAGTGACCTACAGTGGAGCAGACCACATTCACCACCCCACCCCCTTTCCCTCTCATCCTCCTCTCCCACCCTTTCTCCCTCCTTCGTACATAGACAACTTAAGTGTTTGTTTTGTCTGGTTGCCCTCTTATACGGTGCGCTTGTGCAAAAAATCTCCCGGCTCAAGTTTGGAGTAGTGGGTCAGAGGATGTTGGTCTTTGAAGAGTGCCAGACAAGAGGCTTTATTATGTATCATCCACTAAATAGTATTTCATTCATTAACACTCTCTTCCATAGAGATTAAGCCTCTTAAGAGGACTCTAGTCCTGTCAACGCTGGGTAGTTTTAGGAAGTGTCTAGCTGTTAAGTGTTGTGTTTGCAGAGCAGATAAAGAAAGGCTTGCTACTTCAGTTTGCCTACATTTCCATTTATTCATGCTAGTTGTGAGCTAGCAGCTCTTTTTTTTATTTTACAAACTAGTATCGGTGTCTTACACCATCGTAAGTCTGGTTTCTAATGTTTCTAAAGTAAACTTTTTATTGTAGGTTATAACAACAAAAAGCTAATGTAATAATTCCTTACAATATTTTACAGATATTTCATTTCACAACATAACAAGTGTACTAAAGCTAGAACAATTAGCCAATTAATTGATTAGTTGTAAGGAGATTTTGTCGTCTATGATATTACACTAAATATCTTTTTGGTTTTGTACCGTTGGTCAGACAACAAAAAAGACGCCATCATGGGCTCTGGGAACTTGTGATGTATTGATGTTTTGCTATTTGCTGTCATTCTATAGCACAAACAATTAATTGACAAATTGGTAGAATAGTTGGTAGATTAATGAACAAAGAGAATAATCGTTAGTAACAGCCTTAATGTGCACTGCTAAGTAAATGTGTACTATCATTGCACTGCTATCTAATGCTTATTTTCATTATCTGTCAATTATTTCTTTTAATTAATCATTTAGAAAATAAAATGTAAAAATAAAGTGACAAATCTTTATATTGCTTGCTTTGTCTGACTAACAGTCCAAAACTCAAAGATATTCAGCTTACAATTATATAAAACAGAGAAAAGCAGCACATCCTCAATTTTGAAAAGCTGAACCCTGAGAATGTTTGGCATTTTTGCTTGATACATTATGATAGTTTGGGGTTATTTATAAAGCATTTTATTAAAAAAAAAAAAAAAAAATGACATAACTGGTGTCTCTGCAATGCTGTACAACACACAAACAAACAAGTGTGTCTGCATCCAACATATTCATAAATGACCCCCTTCTCTGTTCTTTCCGATCCTCGCTGGTATGTGTAATGTGAGATTCGAGATGACCCTCATGCCAGCTGCTTCTCGTTCTCCAGTGTTGAACCACTCCCACACATGAGGAAGCAACATAATATTTGTTTCTATTAGAGACGCCCCCTCTGTCCAATCAGTAATTGGCACGCTTTCTCCACTTCAAAGATGTCTGAAGGTGGGAACTGGCGGAGGCTGATGAGTGAGCCTCTTGGTCTGGTTATTGCCTGGACAGTGGGGGGGGTTAAGGGTGATGTGTTTGGGCTTTCACCACATGCTGACTCAACATAATTCAGCTCGGCTGACCTTATGACCCTTCCTGGCTGTCGAGCTGCAGTTTTGGCATACGGGTGTTCGTGCTAAGATAGGCTGCACTGTACTTGTGTCACAACTGTCGCGGTGTTCACCATTACCCAAAACAATGTGGTAGTAGTTTTGTCTGAGCCAGTCATGCACAGACATCCTTTGTTTGTTTATTTGTAGTACTGTTTGGTTACTGTACTAACAGGGAAATACACTCTGTACCTCAGTTTAGATTTGTAAACCCTAACAAGCCTTAAAAATAGGACCACCTGTACCAATGAGTAGACAATTTCACCCTGTATCTGGGCTATACTTCTATAACTAATGATTACTTTCATTATTGTATAGATTAATCTGTTGATTATGTTTTCAATTCATTGATTATTTGGTTTGTCGAAAAAAAGTTATAGTAAAAAAAGAAAAGAAATTGTGATAAAACGTCGCCTTAACCCATGGTGATGTCTTTTAAATGTTTTCTTCTGCCCAAACAGCAGTCCAAAACCCAAAGATATTTGTTATGATATATGAAAGCAAATATGAAAGAAATAAAATATGAAAGCAGCAAACCCTCACATTGGAGAAGCTGTAACCAGAGAATGTTTTTGCTTCATTAACTGACTTAAACAATTAATGAGTTAATAAAAGTCAATAAAGTAACTTAATGTCTGCCTCACACAGTCTCACTTCTCTGGTTTATTGGGGAGTTAATCATAGTTGAGCCGTCCAGGATCATTGCAAGAACAGATGTGAATTTTCTTTTTAGTGGTTTATTTTAGATTTGAAATGATCTGAATAGACGTAAAGGGAATATCAGGTGATTGACTGAAAAAGACAGGGCTATTCAATTCACTAAGTGAATGAACAGTAATGTATTCAGAAGACCAGGTCCTGATATCCGCCTTTTTTCAAGTCCTCGTCTACATTTTGCCAAACCCCAGGACGCTCAAGTACCCTGGTATGAACTGTTATCCTCACCTCTCCATGCAATCAATATTTTCATCAAAATTGTCTGGTTGAAACGCTCATGGGATTTTTTTCAATGATGCATCATTATTTAGGGACATCTTTTTACTGGCAAACCACTTTATTTTTTTTAACTGCAGCAAATGTAAATATTCACCTGCAAATCATCTGAATTTGACCAGATGTATTAAATGATTTGGGTACAGTAGTGGCTAGAAGACACATGCAGTTATAGAGGAAGATGATCTCTATTTGCCTGGTTTCAGCCCAATTTGGTCGTGTGCTGTGCTCTTTGACAGCTGTTTCTCTGGTTTGACAAACAAGAGCCAATGAGGTTTGTAGGCGGGGTTAAGGATAGAGATGTTACCCTCCTGTGCCCCCTATTTTTGTCCAGCATGGATGAGATTGACGCAGCTATACAGGTTGTTGGTTGACTTAGAGAAACAACAGTGGGTTGCCAGCAACCTCACTATGACAACCAGACTCCTTACCAGAAGTTACTGCTCCCAGCTGAGAAATAGCTCAACACAAAACTCCCTGTGAAACCACAACCACAGTCGTTTTTATGCGAGCCGTCGTTTGGTTTTAATAACTAAGATGTAACATGTTAATTATTGAGCTTTAGAGCTGTATTTTTTTAAACTTTTGCATAGAGCTGTTTCCAGTCTTTATGCTAAGCTTAGCTAACCGTTTCCTGGCTGTGGTTTCATATTTAACGGTATCAGTGATATTAATCATCTCATCTAACTCTAGCCTAGAAAGCCAACAAATGCATTTCACAAAATGTATATCAGCATATTTCTTTGACTGATGTGATGGGAAATATTCGTCATCCACTGCTTATTGGTAACAACCCAAACAGAAAAAAGCTAACATGGATAGGACGTTATGCTGAATAATTAAGTGAAACAAAATAGTAATTTTGTCTGATTTATAGCTTTCTCTTATGGTTTTTCAAATATTTTAAATGGATTCTACCAAGTGGAATAAGATGGATATCACATCTTGTAATCAGTTTAATTGATTTTCCTGATCTACACCAGAGCTTATACGAAGGAAACTTCTGTAAGTGGAGAAATTAATACCAAGATGGAAAAGTTGAAAAAGTTCTGTTTCATTCACATTATTCCGAATACAGTTCCTTCCACAAATGTTTTGATTTAGAGGCAACTAAGCAAAAGAAAAATATTCCTTATACTTTCCTTTCTTTTTGATATCTTGTTATTTCCTTCAGTTTTCACCACTTAAGCATATCGAGGTCTTTGAATCTTGTTTACACCGAAATCTTCTGTCCCAGGTCTCTGTTGGAGCATTAGGGGTACCAGCTTTCAGCATTCTGGTGGGCCCAGCGGCCCCGCAGCGACAAGCCCCTATGCTCTTTATTTGGCACGTAGCCTGGAGGTGTCAGAAATATCGACACGCTTTCACGTGACGGAGACTTTGCCAGCCTTTTTCCCCCCTTTCTTAAGCCCAGCATTCTGCCTGCCCAGCCAGGTATTGTAGGGCCCTGTGAAGGCCCTGTGAATAGTGTCAAACTTGATAGTTCTCATTTTGCTTCCTGTACATGGCAGAAGAAAAAGTGCCCACCGAGTGGGTTTTCCTTTTGTGATGGCCCTCTCTAGTCTTCCTGGGAACACACCACATTCCAGCCCCAATCATTCCCTTTGTGAATCCGGGTATTGTGGGTGAGTCTGTTATGCCGATAACCCTCCTAGCTTTCAGTGTAATGCATGCAAGTATCATAGAAGTCTAGACTTGTATTTTTGCAAACAATGCCAGATAATGAGCAGAGTGTTTTCAGTGATTTGGCAGAGCTTTTGTTTTGACACATCCTCCCTCATTCATGAGGAACCTTTTGTGCTCATCCACGCCTAAGATGTGATTTAAGGTCTGCTACATCTGGACAAATTATTGCGGCAGTTTACCATACATGGGCCTCATGTGTCAGTTATGGTTTATGTAACGTACATACGCGTAACCATAGTCTGGCCTGCTAATCCCAAGGGTATAATTTCTAATGCGTCTCAGAGAGGGGATTTTCATGCATATATCCCCCAGAACACACCAGACCACAGAACTGTTGAATGTTTCTGACTGCAAATTTGATTTACCTAAACTCAAACAGTCCTTTTTGTACATGATCTTTTCCCCCTCCAAAAGTGTTATGGTTCACTGTCTACAAAGTATTTTAATTGTTCTTGTCTTTTTCTCCAAAACTCTCCAGGAAGTTTTTTTTCTTACCTCTCAAGTACAGATCTTTTTAACATTATCCATTAAAAATAAAAACTTATATCCTGCAGAAAGCAATGTTTCAAAACATTTTTGGTCACCTGCTGCAGCTCCAAGATGAACACCCCTTTGATTTAGTTGCTCTCTCACACTGTCCTGTGTGTTATTGTGTCATGAACCATCCACCATTACCCCCTTTGGGTGAAGAGAACATGTTTTCCTCCTTTCTGTGACAAGAAGGAATTGTTAAGGTTAAGTAGATAGGGCAGCCGGAAATAATTACCAAGCACTTGTGAAGCCCCCCCCCCCCCCCCTCTTTGTTCGTCTTTTCCCTTTCATTTTAACAATCTTTTCAATGTGCAGATCTTGTTTATGATTAAATTCAGTCTGGTCTTGCCTCTGAGCATGGCAAAAGAGGTTTCAGTGAAACAAGCAGTAGTTTAGCAGTTGGACCTGTAATTTACTAGGCTTAAATAGCAGTGGAAGCTCCTTTGCCAAAGGAAAGGCGGGCTTTTGTGTGGAGTTCATGCAAAACGACCCCCTTTCTACAAATCAACTGGCAGATGACAGACAATGATGAAAATTTGATTCTTTGAAGTTGTAATGGCCATTGAAATGTGTAAAATTCTTGTATTGAAAGGAGAGCGCCCTGGAAAGCCCTCAGTCTTGGGTGGCTGGTGCCTGCGTGCTGGGAGGTTGGTCTGTGTTTTGTCGCCGACTTCCCATTGCTTGTTTGCTAATTCCCTGAAGAATTGGACCAGATCCTCGATAGGAGCTTGAAGGGGCTCCAGTTGCTCAGGAATATGCATTAGGTATGCCCGAAGGTCCCTCCTCCTTCTCTTGTCGCGTTGGCCTACTTTCTGATGGTCTGGAATAAATCACCTCAAGTATTAGGCATTAATTTCATCCACCTCGATGCAAGACAGTATGAATAACAGCATAAAGATGGCTATTATGTAAAATTTGTTTTCTGAATCCAGTATCAACCCTTTCACATATGTAATCTATGTTTCTTATCTTGGGTTTCAGTTATACTAAAATTGTAAACACATTTAAAGCCTAAAAAACTAAAATGTGAATTATTGAACAGACTTCTGAGAGAAGTACTCAGCCCACTGAACACTGTTGTTGGATTAAATGCAACATTAAAAACTAAATCACAGCAAAATTCTGACAGGTTAAAAAAAGCACAGGAAAGTATTTGTACTATACTAGTATATTTATTTGTATTTGTAGTTGCAACAGTTGTGTTGACAGTGACAAAAATTAACACCAGATCTAAAAAACAATAAAAATACAATCCAAGCTCTTAGTGTATTTTAAAGTACCTATAAAAAGTGTTCACTCCTTAGATTCTTCATGTCTTCTCTAAGATGTATTAGAGCTATTTTTGACTCCGAGATTTATATTCACTTTAAAAGTGAATATAAATCTCTACAGATTGATGTGAAGTACAAAAATATAAAATATAAAGTACATTTTATAGCCACTAAACATTTTCCTAACTCCATTTTTCTACACTGAGAACCCGTTGCCAGAGCTTCAAATTGTATTTTGTAACACCTGCAAGCTAACTGTCAGATGACCTTTCTCAACAAACACACACAAATATCTCTGCATGAACTCTTTGTAGAGGAAGACATCAGTCACAAAGTCAAATGAAAGTCTGAATGGTTCTGAAAGACCGCCGGCTGCTCTGCAACCAAAAACATGTCAATTTGTTATTTTCATAAACATGGTAACATAAATAGGATGCCTCGACTGCTTTTGGTTTTTGTTTTGTTTTTGAGTTAAGTTCCATGTTTTATTGCTTACAAAGGAGTGGCACTGATTAATTCTCCGTAAATCATTTATTTAATATACATTTTATAATAATTAATTATTCTCTGTAGTGTTAATGCTCTTTACTGGACAATAATAACTTTACTTGCATAGTAGGGCTGGGCAATATATCAATATTATATCGATATCGTGATATGAGACTAGATATCGTCTTAGATTTTGGATATCGTAATATGGCATAAGTGTTGTCTTTTACTGGTTTTAAAAGCTGCATTACAGTACAGTGATGTACTTTACTGAACCTACCAGACTGTACTAGCTGTTCTAATATTTGCCTTTATTATTATTATCGAAATTATTTATCTAAAATCTAAGTGTGAAGATATTTTGTTAAAGCACCAATTGTCAACCCTAGAATATTGCCGCAATATCGATCTCGAGGTATTTGGTCAAGAATATCGTGATATCTGATTTTCTCCATATCGCCCAGCCCTATTGCATAGCACCTTTAAACGTTTACAAAGTGCTTTGACAGAAGAAAGAAAAGCACATACAAATCAGTACACATACTGTATATACACATCCTTGTAGTAGTGAAAATAGAGGATGGGGCAGCTTTAAAGGACAAAAACGACAATTAATAAAATGAAATTAACAGCTGATAGGGTAAATAGACGATTATTAGTATTACTTAGTTTTTAAAGTTTTCATTCAGTCCTTTGCCCGCATGTTTGTGAATCCGTAGCTGGACTCACATAGCATCAGCATGAACGTGTTTGTAGCATTAAAGTGCTCATATGCTCATTTTCAGGTTCATAATTGTATTTAGAGGTTGTACCAGAATAGGTTTATGTGGTTTAATTTTCAAAAAACACCATATTTTTGTCGTACTGCACATTGCTGCAGCTCCTCTTTTCACCCTGTGTGTTGAACTCTCTTGTTTTAGCTACAGAGTGAGACATCTCACTTCTGTACTATCTTTGTTGGGAGTCGCACATGCGCAGTAAGTACTGCTAGCTAGTCAGAAGCAGAGTATGAGGGCGTGCCACGCTAGCAGCTAGGCGAGCATTATAACGTGTGTTACAAAGTGACGCACGTTCGTCACCGAAGTAAAGGCTGGACTACAATAGAGCTGTTTGGAGCAGTTTGTGAACAGTGTTTTCTGTTGGAGATGGTAAATCCCTTTGGGGTGGACTTTGGGCTTTTTCACTTTATAAACCTATAACATGCACAAAAAGATATATAACACAATAAAGGAAAGGGGAAAAGCCAAAAGCATAATATGAGCACTTTAAGTGCGATCGAATGAGGTCACACTTGGTTCTAGGTCTTTTCTATAAATGAGGTAATTCCCATCAGCTCTGTTACTGACAGTAGGGTGTTCTTTGTTCCTGTCTGTCCCTCAGGACATCACCAGTCTGACAGGAGTCCCAGAGGAGCACATCAAAACACGCAAGGTCCACATCTTTGTTCCCACCAAAACGGCCATGCAGTCAGGAGTCAACGGCACCAAAAAGTGGAAGATGGACTTTGACACCAGAGAGCGCTGGGAGAACCCGCTGATGGGCTGGGCCTCAACGTAAGAACTACCTGCACCTGACAACTTCTACAGTACATAGGCTGAAATGAGATTATTTCTCTTTTCTGTGCCGTGTCTTTTTTTTCATCATACTTTTACCAAATGATTTTTGTTATCAAATTAACCTCAATGCGTTTTACAATCTGCAACATATGACAGCCTCTATCCTTAGACCCTCTGTATAAAGTTTATACATTTATAAAACATTTCTAATGATATTTGCCTCCAAATATGTCCTTTGTGTGCTTAACAGCTCTTTCTGCCTTTCAGGGCGGATCCCTTATCCAACATGATGCTCTCCTTCTCCTCCAAGGAAGATGCCATTGCTTTCGCTGAGAAAAATGGTAAAATGTATTTTCTTCTTCCAGTATTTTACATGGAAAAGCATGCCTTTTGTATAAAACAAAATATAACAGTGAATGCAATGCCTTCACTAATAATACACACACACACACACACAAAATCAATCAGTGGAAAGATCAGACTGTTAGCCAGACAGTAAGTAAACGTTTAAGTAAACACATTTAAGGCATTTTAAAGATTTTTAATTAAAATGAGTTGTATTAGTAGTACTATAAGAAGTAGTCGTAGGAGGTACCCTTGTTAGTAGGAGGATTGGGATGCTGATAACAAGTTTTTTCACATTGACTGCATCAGAGAGTGACTTGGTTGGTGCAGGAGACTAGATTTAATCTGGATTAATGTGCACTTTGATCCCATCATACATCATTCATAATCTTCCATCCATTTTATATATATATATATATATATATATATATATATATATATATATATATATATAATACAGTATTTCAACAGTCAAGCTTTCATTGTTGTTTATACAAATTATATACATATAATATATGCATACAATATAAGAATGTTTACAATGTATTTGTGTATATCAATGGATAAACGTATAATTGAAAATGGAAGAAATTCAGTTTTGGAAACCAGGTATGTGATTCTGGAAATCAGAATCTATCTTTTAACCCTCTAAATGATGAAGTTTATTCTCAGGAAAGATACATGCGTAATCAGATTCTTTTTTTTTTTTTAAGATTATTTTTTGGGCTTTTCCGCCTTTAATTGACAGGACAGCTAGGTGAAAAGGGGGAGAGAGAGGGGGAAGACATCCAGGTAATCGTCACAGGTCGCACTCGAACCCTGGACCTCTGCGTCGAGGCATAAACCTCTAAGTATATGTTCGCCTGCTCTACCCACTGAGCCAACCCGGCCACACGTAATCAGATTCTTGAAGATAAACTCAACTCTTTTTGCCAGAGACTAGCAGAGACCATCATACTCTTAAGATATTGATTGATATTATTTTTTCCACAGCTTATTAAGTCTTTCAAACCAGCATTGACATCAGGTGATGGTGATAAAATACCTTTATTGCAACAAAGATGTCTGATGACAGCGTGTAGGCCTCACAAGAAATCAAGTAACAAAACATTAAGAGAATAATTCGGATGGACTAACAAGATCATAAGACCATTCCAAACAGTCCTCTTGCGTTAGGAAAAGTTGATGTAGTTTTCAGTCTTGCGAGCTCGAACAGAAAGTTCACTTTGACTCAGAGAACTGAACCATCTGGGAAAGTTTGTTGAAACTAAGCAAAGGAAAACTGGCTTACTCTGTTGATTGCACCATGAAAGTGATTAGTGCAGTTCTGACTACACACAGCCTGTTGATGTCTACAAAACACCTCATTGTGTTTGGAACTCATCCAAAGTGAATATACGTGACATTCTCGCCCCCATCACTTACTCTGATGTTTTTCCTTCAGGTTGGAGCTACGATATAACAGAGAAGAGGAGCGCAAAGCCCCGGGTGAAATCCTACGGAGCAAACTTCTCCTGGGACAAAAGGACCAGGAGGTCTGCTAAGTAAACTAAAGACACCCATCTGTTATTTGGCTTTACCTCAGTTTGTCCAACAGCAGATCTGTATCATTATTGTCAATAAATTCATAATTATATACGTGTAAACCAAACGTTTGGGTCATTATTGTTTTATTCGTCAAACATTCACCTCATTACTGACTACCAAACATAGTCTACCAAATTAATGAAGTGTTTGTTCTCTGAGTCGAGTTGTGCAACAGCAAAACAAAGGGGAACATATTACAATTAGAACCTGTTTAAACACAGGGATAAATATATCTGGAGGCCAAAACCAGTGAGTGTTTGTTTCCATCCTGTTACCTGAATTGTTTCAGTGTTTAGAGAGCTGCATAACTGGAATTTTAAATTGGAACTTGCAACATCTTTTTTTCATCTGTTGTCATTAACCTAAAATGTTATCCGTCACTACCTTTTTTTAACTTGCGACATTAACATTTTGATTTCTTTGGTATTGCTGGAACTATAATGCCTATGATTAACAATTACTTTCACTATCGATTAATCTGCTGATTATTTTCTTGAATAATGTATTGTTTGGTCTATAAAATGTCAATAAATAGGAAAAAAAAAGTTTCATAAAGCCCAAGTGACATCTTAAAATTAGTTTTGTTTTCCGACCAACAGTTCAAAACCCCAATATATTCAGTTTTAGATAGATAGATAGATAGATAGATAGATAGATACTTTATTGATCCCCAAGGGGAAATTCAAGGTCCCAGTAGCTTAAGACATCACACACAACATTCACATACATCACAAACGATGATAAAAAAGCAAATCCACATGAATAGCATGGACAATAAAATAAAAAAACAAAATAAATAAAATAAAAAATCCACATGAATGTACTAAGGGATGTATAAGCATGAGACGCTTGCAGTGACAGGGCAGGAACTGACCCTGTGATTCAGTATGAGAGTATGTGTCATGGTGGTAGTGCAAATAGGTCCAATAGTGCAAGGATAAAGTCTAGAGACCAGCATTAAATATGGACAATATAAGAGAATAATGTAAACATGGTAATATAAAAACTATAGCAGTGCAAGGATAAAGTTTAAAAAAGACAGCATTAAATATGGGCATTATAAGCATTAAGCATTAAATATGGGCATTATAAGCATTAAGCATTAAATATGGGCATTAATGACAAAGAAAAGCAACATTTTGCTTAAAAAAAATAACATCTTTGCCAATTAATTTTCTGCCACTCAGCTGATGCTAAAACATCTTTTCTGGAGCTCTACATTATACCATCAAATAAAATAAAAAAGTTAATTTAAGCTCTATTGGTCAGGTCAGGTTCAAAGTGACTCCAACCAACCTTTTTCACATACAATATTTCAGGTTTATTGCCAAATTCCTAATGGTGAATAAAATAGTAAGATTTGTAATGCAGGATAATGCATCTGTTTTATATGAAGCACATACTGATTTCCATTCTCGGTTTGAAACAAAAAAACACCTTTTAATTTAGCCTAAAAACTAAATTTGTCAATAAGCAAATAAAAGTTAACTATGTTCCTCTCCCTATTGACATCAAGTTGGGAAAGCCATACATTCTTTGAAATGCCCAGCTATTCACACATGGCAGTGTACTTGCTGCCAGCGCTTGTTTACGGTCTTTGTGTTCAGTAAACAGTGGTGTTACTCTGCGCCGAGTCCCAAACTGCGTGACTGAACTGATATTCACACACCAATCATGGGCGCCTAATTGGTATAGCCCTTCGTTAATTAACGCACTGCATTGCAAAGCTTTCACAGACTTGCGCTCGCTATTTATTTTGTTCTGTCACTCGGCACATCAAAAGCTCCGATCTGATATGAGTGTAATGGTCCATTTGAATGGCAGGACATGAATGACAGCATGTGTTGCTTTTCCCTTTGAAACCCCTTTGGAGAGAAGCAGTGGGGAAAAAACGCTCTTGGCACAACTTTGTATCATAAAAGTTGAAAGCATTCCGCCCGTCTTGGCCTATAAGCACAATCATGTATGTGAAATAAGAATGGCGGCACAGTGGCATTGTTCAAAATCATCATTACAACGCAAACATCTGCGATACAACTGCTCTGATCAGTCAGGACATAAACATTGGCTTAAAGTGTTAAGCGCTACACAGTCCTAATAGTTTAATAGTCATAGAAGCAATATGATCCAGTGTTGGCAGGGAATTAGACAAGATTTCATGTCTAATTTATTTGTAATAAATTCAGTATCACCATACGTAAAGGGGTCGCTTCACATTAATTGAAAATGTGAAAATTGTGGGATCATACCATCACTTTATTTGTCTAGAGTTTTAGATCTGTCTCTGACATTTCTGCTGCCACCCCAATACAATGAAGGCGGATGTCATTGTTTGTGGCGCTCACAGCATTGAAAAAATTACATTTAAAAACAAATAAACAGCAACATCTCTTTCCAGAATCAGTGTCAATGTTACTTTGGATAATCCACAGACCTCGCTATGAGCAGTTTTCAGTTGTCTACCAAAACAAAGTCCCAATAAAAACAGCCAAATGACAACAAATGACAGCCTGTTCAATGGATCATCCAGAGAAACAACGGTTTCAGACCACATGTGCAAGAGCTAATAGTTTGTGAAGGTAGAGTGCAACATGAAGAGCAGCACATAATCCAACTAAGCAGCAGGAATTCAGAGTTCTGGACAGTTTAATCGTGAGCGCATAACTACTGCCTACTGTCACTTACAGAATCCCATCCCAAGAGATGTTACTGATACATTTTTTTTTAATGTAATGTTTCTACGCTGTGAGCACCACCAACAATATCCTGTTAACTTGCACTGAGATGAAGTGGCAATTTGACATAACCTGCCAGCTAATCAACACATATGAACAAGATTAAAGAAGACAGTTAATTCATGTTTGATATATTTACAATTGGCACATAGATTGCATGTATGCTGGATGCAACCTACACTGTAGCATACACTGTAATGACACCTGCTCGTTATAACAGTGTCAGTCACTAACAGTGTCATAAGTGCTTTATTGTTTTATGGGTTAAGTAATAATTGGCCTCACCAGCTGGAAGATACAATAAAAAAAACTCTGCAGCGGGTGATGCTGGAGCAAATTACAATCTGTGTTACACTTCATTCCCTCATGCGTTCAGATTTTATAGTGCTGGCAGTGAAATGTGGCTCACAGACGCTAAATGTTTCTGCAAAAAGTCACTTAAAAGACAAAAAAGTAAAAACCAGTTAGTAAGCAAAGGGATTCCTGCATAACAATGGTGTTTTCTATTAGGGACGAAATCCTTATCAGTCATGAATTGTTTTTATTTTCTGTCCTCAAGAGAGTTCAGTCTACTGTCATTAAAAAAACACAAGCCAAAAGCATGCAGGCCATTATCGAGCTGTGCATCCTGATTTGCCTCAGCAGCTGGACAGAAAACCTGATTTGATCCTGTTTGAACGTGTGCCAAGAAGTTATTTGTTAATAAGAGCTAATCTAAATAACACAGACACCTTCACTCATGCACACCGCTCACTGGCCCACGATGACCCAATGATCACTGCTGCCTGTGGTCGCTCACTACTGAGAACTCCCCAACCCTGGCGATGAGGCACGCAACCCTCGTCTTCAGCCAAAGACCTGCTTGTGTGTGTGTGTGTGTGTGTGTGTGTGTGTGTGTTTGTTTTCAGCACACTGTGTGGACCGCTTGTTTTGAAGGGCACAGATCACAGATTAATGATGACTTCTAGTTATCCAAACAAAAGCTCATAGCAAGCAACGCTGAAAAGAACCTGTTTACCCAAAGTGTACTGTTTACTATTATTGCATCATTTATTATCCTCTGCACAGTAAGACAACAAAAACAGCGAAGCCATATTATCTTTTCAGATTTTAATGTAAGGTTTTTTTCATTTTATTTTTATTTCATGAACTGAATTTTCTCCAAAACTAATCACAGCGCGCTTTCCGACTTTGTTAAAGGGTCAATATGATGATTTATAATATACTTTTTTTTTACCAGAAGAGATTTTGCCATAGTGTTTACTGGTACCATTTACTTTAATATCTCTGGGTGCACAAGGTCTTTCCCGGCAACAATACAAATCAATAAGCTGGACTGCTTTATGGCTTTTTGGATGGTTTTTGCATCAATGTGATGATGTATCTAACTTGATAGATATTTAATTCAATTAGATAAAAAAAAACATACACTCATTGCTGGTTATTTTATCAAACATTTTCTCAATAGATTTTCCAGAAACTTGTCATTGGATGTATTAATATAAAAGTCAGTATAACCATGATATTCCCCATCCCTAAGTGGTGTCAATCCATGAAGATATGATTCGCTACATTCACTTCTTCGATTTTTCCTGACGTTAAAGGTAATTTCAAAAATAAATAAACAACTTTCACCGGACAGTTTTTATAAGAACAGTTTCTACAGTTGACAGTGGTCTGGATTATCCTGAAAAAATTGGGACATTGTTTATGAAAGAGATTAAAGAGATATTCATTTTGAATTTTAAAGAGTTTTTGGATGGTGTGGGCACAACAAAACAAAATTCCTTTCACCTCCACTGTGTTGGAGAAACCTCAGAGACAGATCCCTCAAATCCTGGGCTAATAAAAAAATAAACAAAATAATCTGCATGGCTAGATATGAAAGAAAGTCAGAAAATAAAATAACATTTTTGATATTTGTACAAAAAAAAAGACCAAAACCAACATGTTAGTCCACTCTTAATGCTTTCAAACTTCCCTGTCCGTCTGTGTTACTCATCCCCATAGCTAATAGTTCATACTGAAGACATACATTTAAAAAAAGGGGTACCTGAACTAAAACATGATTTTTAGTTTTTTTTAAAGCTGGGTGCTGTAGTTTTTATCAAACAGGAGTAAATAGTGCATGTGTTGGGGACTATTTTCAGATGTGGATTAATACACATTTGGTGCTAGTGAGTATTAACGGCAGCAGGACGATGTTTGTGGGATTGAATTAAAAAAAACAACTGCAGGGCCCATGTTCATCGTAATGAAGAAACATGTCACCTCGTGCAACAGCGTGGCTCATTGATGTGTTTTTAATAGTGTCTATAGCACTGAGGGTTAAGATATGTTAGGCTTCGCCTACTTAAAATAAAACCAGACTTATCTTTAAAAGTGGATATATTCCAATAGATTGGGTTTCCAGCCATGTTCAAAGAGTCTCACCGAAAACTAGCAGAAAGTATTTGAGGCATGCTGCTGGATTTCAGCACTGCTCTATTCAAAGGAACACTTTTAGATGGCGCGACTTCCCCCTTTGCTTCTCAGGTCTCGGGCCGAAGAAAGGTTGAGGTTAGGAAGGCCCTCTCCTGGGACTGAAGGCATCCACAGCATAACACACCCGTGTTCCGCTATTTATCCACTGCTGTATTCATCTTTTCTGTTTTCCCATTCACACCGCTATCAGGTTGGATGTGACACCACCCCCCTCAGAAGGTCAGGATAACCCCCACCACACACAAACACACCATAGAGTTGTCCTCCTGAAAGAGATCAAAGATGCTATTGGTCAGCAAAGAAGACAAAAGCGTTAGCTGAGATGGTTAAAGTAGCTCAGTTAGTGTGCTGATCCCTCAATGTCTATTTCAGCAGCCCTCTGATGTTCAAGAAAAATTCCATTGCTGAATGTTGTTGAACATCTTTGTAATGGGTGAAACAGACCAAAAATTGTTTTCTCAGGCATAAATCACTTTAAAGCAGAATTTTTAGTGCAATTTCTGCCTCATATGTCTTTTTGGAGGACTTTGGGTCGATTACGAATTGAACTTATGTCGACACGAATCTCCTTGTTGCCAAATTAAAGTCAAGTTTTTTTTTTTTTTAAATGTCTGGAAAAGTAATTCATTTTGCAAGTGTTTAAAGTTGTCTGGCACATGGCGGGTGACGATGAATTGTCCCTCAAAGAGTTAATTGATGGAGAGGAGAAATCCTTCAGGGAGGGAAAAGTTCAGTTTTGTACCTCCCTGTCCTGTTTGAAGGAGATGTGAGTTGGCAGTGCAGGAGAGGCTTGAAGATTAATGTTGCAAAAGGGGGCTCTGACAGCCTCTCCGCTGGTTGCGGTTCTCTTGGGTGGCCCGATTGGTCTTGGATGTCACTTTTGCTACTTAATCTTGTGTATGTGAACCAGGCAGATTCAGAGGGTCTGGGGGTGGGGGTGGCGAAGGGGAATGCAAGAATATCACTCTTTTAACTTTCAGCAGCTCATTTTTGTTTACTTAGTCCAGGTGAAAGAAATAACGCCATAAAAGTATTAAATTCAATTTCCAAATTTTGATTCTTCATTGTGCTAGCTTGTTGCGCATTTATAACAGATTTTACAGTTGTGGTTTGTTATTCATTTTTGTTGCTGATATGGCAGACAGGTTGTTAATGGCTGTTTCAAGTATAATTCAATTATATAAGTTATATAAATAGCCTTTAAGGATTTATGTATTGACAAAAAATATAATGTACACAACACTGTACAACCCACTATTGGTCTGAATTTGGGGGAAATGTGTATAAATTGATGCACAAAACATCAAGAATAGTATTTGATGGAATGATGCAGCCAATTGGGTTTGAGTATTTCAATCAGTGATAGTATCCCTAAGTGTGGAGTAATTTGATTTCTTTCAACCTTAAAGCTAGCCTGACAAGCCAGACCCACATCACGATGTTGGGTCTGGGAACTCACCATTGGCAGGGCTCAATCTGAGGGGCGGGATAAACGGTCGTCATTTCAAATTCCCTCTGCACTCAGAGCCAACCAGAGCAACGCTAGTTGATAGATTAAACTTTTGCCATATCCGATCGGCAAAACTCCGAACACATCTTCCTTTTTTAAGAATGACTTCAGTGCTTAACTCCAAGTCTTCCAGAGTCACGGCTAAAGCCGATTCGAAAGACCGCTGTTCGCCAGCAGCAGCAGCAGCCATCTTCTTTGTTTTCAAGTAGCAAGGAATTCACGCGGAACCGTCGCAACTCTGCTGTCCTTGTGTTAAGCCCGCCGACTCTATACACAATGTGATTGGCCCGACTAGAATTTGGTTTTTCTAGCTCGCAAGCCAACGGAGAGTTACTAGACTGACCCTGGCTGCAAATTACATTTGCTGCCGCTAGGGTGCGTCTAGATTTCTAGGCTACCTTAAAGCTACCTAAAGGGGAAATTAAAGGCCTTGAAAACTTGTTTTCTCTTGTTTTCCCCCAGAAAGGGGCGTGGTGATGAGAGCCTCCTCTGGATGACGTATTGCCAATTTGATGTTCTAAAGCACTGGTTCCCAATTTTTTTCACATCAAGGACCCCTAAACTGACCACCGCCCCCATTTGATAAGATTTTTGCTTTACAGGTGGTTTATTATAGAAAGTGTATGAAACCTATGACCAAAACAGCTCAATTTTGTCATTGTTTTACTTATGGATGGATTTATAGTGAAAATAAATGATTCCCCTTTTTGCTGATGACCCCCTCAAGGACCGCTGGGGGTCCCCGGCCCCCACTTTGGGAACCACTGTATTAGAGGATGTTTAGGCTCAATCCTCAGAACAACACTAAACAGAGAGGAAGCAGTGCCAAAAACATTTAAGAACTGATGTCATGTGGAGACTGTTTTTTACTATACATTTGCTTCATCTGTTTTGGTAAAATAACTAATATGTTTAATACAGCTCTGTGGGCTTTATCGCTGTGGATTTTTCTTTACATTAAGTCAAAATGAAATGTTTCAGAATGAATGAATTGTCCCTAAATTTTCACAACCGTTTACAAACGGCTACACTGAGATTTATTTGGGAATGAATTTGTTTAAAACAAAGGAGGCAGGGATCAGGTTAGTCAACATTATATGGTAAACACACTGCATATCATTGGTTACTGTAAAAGTATAGAAAGACATTAACGGCCCGTTGACCAATTGTTCAGCAAGCTCCTTCCAGCTAACCTCTCTAAGACCATCTAAACTGGTCTCTTACTTGACCTTTCTGACATTTAACCCTAATCCTCAACACCTTAAACCCTATTTCTGGCTTTAGCTCTAAGCTTATTCCCACTATCTAACCCGTGTTTGTGTCTGCAGCCTGCACAGCTGAATCATCTCAGCCCCATGTTGTGTACCTTCTCCTGTTTCTGTTGTTCACTCAGATCTTATTTGTGAATGACTTTGCAGTTTCCTGCCTGAGTCAGGATGCGTTCTGTCATCGCTGTAAGGGCGACATTAAATTTGCACTCGACCAAATATGGCTCCCGGCAGTGATCAAACTGCTCCGTGCCAAAACTTTGGTAAAACACAGGTGTTCTCTCTCTGCGCAGCGACCGTGTTTACTAGATTGTTCCTGTGAAAGACTCACTTTTTCTCCTTTTTCGCTTTCACACGGAACGTTTGTTTTTTGAGAGCTGCAAGCTGCCCACATAGTGTCGTCACTGGAATTGCTTTCACCGTAAACTGTTTGGATTCAATGAGCTAATCCACCTACGGTGTTTGGCCTGGTGCCATGCTGCACACCAAACAGACCATAATGTATAAAAAGCCAAATTTATAGGCAACAATTAAATATTTACGAAGTATTAGCGACTGATTAATCACCTGTGGCTTCTTATGAAACATTCCCAGTGTCAGCTCATTATGGGAGTTGTCAGAGGCCAAGGCTCATAAAAACTATGATTAAAGACAGTGAATAAAGTAAATGCTACTTGTGTTAATGTAAATAATGTCACTCAGGGCAAAACTCTTACTTAGTATCAGCTGGTCTCATTTCAACATTCCCTTTAACAATTTTTCAGCCAGATCAGCCCTTCCTCCTGCTGGTACTTCATGTTGATATTTATTTTAAGCTGGCATCTGCACATCAGGTTAGCCTCACCACCTTCTCAGAGTGCAGCCAAACCACAGCTGTACTCTGCACATGTTCATCTGACTCTCCTGCTGAGAGAGGCAGTGCATGTCAGAACCCTCCTCTTGGTTATTCTGTTTTTCAGAGCCGTGACAGTAAATTCTACAAAGTCCACAAAAAGGATGGTCAAAGCGTCACGCTTGTCCTTCTTCAAAGAGTTATGACAAGAGAGAATCACTAGTAAAAAGTGAAAAGTCTGATAGCCATCAGTGGGAAGGGGACTCTAGTAAACGGAGCGCTGAGTCTAGACCACTCGAGACGGGCATGTTAAGGTCACGCTCATAAAAGTCCCTTAGACACGGGCTCCTTATAGGCCTGGAGGGGACGAGCCGGAGCAGGAATCACCTGCACAGATCAGGTCAGGAGCTGCTCCGCTGCGAGCTGCTACTGGGACCCCATCACACGGCCTGAGAGAGCAATAGGTTTCATATGCGGCACGTCGTGAATCAGGCTCAGCGTCAAATAACTCACAGTAGACTAAACTGGGCTGTGTGCGGTAGGTATGCAGAGAGGACAGGGCAGTTATCTTCAAAACATGGACTGCAACGTGACAGAGGTGTCATCAGCAGAGGGATTTAAAACGGAGAAGAAGAATAACCCGAGGAGGAAGAACATAAATCTGTAACTGGATTGGACAGTCTTGAAAAGAAGATTTTTAAATAGTCTTCTTCTTAAACAATACAACAGATCCTTCAGTGGCCACCACTAATTGACCTCTTGAAGGAATGCAACGCCTTCTCCTTGACTGACATTTGCTTTTAGCGGCTCCTGTGGGATGGGGTGGTGAGCTGGTGGAAGGCGATAGCGGGGGAGATCCTCTGGAGATAAACCGCCATGCCCCCTGTCCCTCAGACAACAAAGAAAGTGAGTGATGTTTGTCTGAAAACCAAGAGCCGCGATCCCTCTTGTTTTGATGTGTGGGCCACCTGGGATGCGGGTCTCCATCAGCACTCGGGCCGAGGAGAGAGGAAGAGAAACAGGACTCACACAGATCTCGTCCCCAGGACAAACAATCTGAGTGACAAGCCTGCTGGAATCCCACGGAAGTCACCCAACAGACGAGGCATTCAAACAGAAAAAACAAGAGGCGTTTAGGTGGCCACAAAGGGCCGGAGTAGAATTGCACAGCGTGATTTCCTCAATTTTTTGAAGACAAAAGTTTAAGCCCTTTAGTATCCAAACATATGCAGGAAACCTATGAGGATTGTATTAATTGAATCTAAAACTTACTAATGTGTTTCCTTTTCATGCCATTTTATGCCAGTTAATACAGCAACAATTCAGAGGCAAGTTTTGTACCCACTAGTCCACAACATTTATTTGAGAACTATATATACAAGTTAGATAAAGGTCAATGTTTTACATACAAACTATATGACACCTCATAAAATATGATGCATTGTTATAGATTAAACCACCCAACACAATATTGAGTAGTTGAACTGTAGTAAATGAACTGATTAAACCAGCTATAACATAAAATACTGCATACACAATAATAATCCAATAATATAACTCTTCAGTACTTCAGCGTAAGTAAGACTTTGAAAGCAAGACTTTTACTTTGTTAGAGTAAGAGAGTTAGAGTAATTCTACCTTGAGGTATTGTTACTTCTACTGAAGTACAAACTCTGTATATTTCTTCCACCACTGTTTAAAGGTAGAAATCTTCAGTCAGTTTATTTGTTGAGGGACCAACAAGTCAATTGAAGCCCAGCTGATTTATTTGTTTTTACAGCAGTGATCATCCAGAACTACATGTTATCGTTTAATTTTTTTTTTTTAGTTTTCATTATTCAAATGGATGACCAGAAGTAGCAAACAGATGCAGAAGTTCTACACCACATAAAAAGACTTAGGTCACTGTCATCTATGAAACTTCACATCCTCTAAGATTTACCTGCTGTGGATCAGCTGCAGTGGGAGGTTTTCAGACTTTGTGAATCCGTGAAGATCCTGATTCACAAATCTGAAGCAGTGAATGAAGGCAGAACTCACAAGTTTCAGCAGGCCAAATCTGTTCCAGAAATAGACACATTTGTGAGGGTTTATGCATTCTCACATTAAGAAAAATATAATGTAAAGTGATGATGAGTAGGTCTGAGCTACGTCCTATCCTAGACTAGTGTGAATAAGACCTTCCTTGCCCAATAAGATTGACAGGAAAAAAAAATGACTGTGGCAGCTGTCCAATATCCTCAATTTCCATTTTTTTTTTTTAAAGATATATTTAGACTAATATAATATACTCATGATCTTTACATCAGATGGAATGAAACGGAAAAAGTCTGCAGGGACAAGTATAGTGACTCATAAAGCACCATAAAGTAAAAATCCAATTGAATATTAATTAGTGGTAATAATGGTTGTGGCATGTTGCTGCAAAGTGCGCTCACTCCCTGCTTGGCAGGGGTGTAACTTGTTAAGATTTTATCAGGTTTGAGCCGTTCATTAGTTTTACAGCTCAACCACAAACCTGCAATTCCTGCGCCTTAACATTCAGGGACGTCAGCTCTGAGGAATCTCCTGCTGCACATCTGAAAACACAAAGCTGGTTAAAATAAAAATCAAACACCTGTGGGTTACTTGCAAATCATTGAATATTTTCAATGTTTTGCCAAAGTAAAACAAAAAGTGAAGCTGTTTTTTTTTTTTTGTCAACATGTGACGTTGACGCAAACTGCACAACTTGGCTCTCACACCTTTAGCATTGACAAAACTACCGGTTTCCTGTCAATTTAAATAATTAAAAATATGTAGAGTGACGCCAGTCCGAATGTCACAGCTCTGCACATTTTGTGACTCTTTGAAAACATCATCTCACATATCTGGAAATGATTATTTGGTCCAGGGAACATTTCCTCACTAGCTTACATCATGTTGATGCATTTCCGTCATTTGTGTTTGTTTTTCAAAGGGGTGTGTGTGTGTGTGAGAGAGAGTCATGAAGACAGGAGAGTGTTGAAACAAAGAGGAAACACCTCTAATGAACCCAGAGGTCCTGTCTGATAACTGAGACACACACACACACACACACACATGTACCATGAATGAAAGCAGCTTAAAGGCTGATCTCTGTGCTGTGTCACTGCTCGAGGATCCCGAGGAGGGGAGCAGCCCTCTCACTGTGAAGGGGCCGGGAATGTGGGGTGTCCTGAGTGGAGCATCGGCTGTGGGAGGAAGAGCAGGGGTACGAGGCCCAGATGGATGTCAGGGCAACATCTGTTCCACCTCCTAGCAGGGTCTTATCAGTAGAAATGCTGCCACACACACTGGACACGAGAAGGGAGAAGACAGAGAAAAGAGCATTCTTTGCAGAGTTTAAGAAAACATGCATTTTGTTTGTCTTGTAAACGAAAGTTAGGTTCCCTGTCGGGTCGCGCATTTGCATTTCACTAAACTCACAGGGTTCATTTTGTTGTGTGTGACTGCATTTGTTTATACTTCTGGTAGGTCGTTATAATGTATGTGGCACATTTCTGCCCTTATATACTATACCGAACGTCAAACTATATAAAAATACAATGAATCGTATTTACATGAATGCTTCCCAACCAAAGGGGCCAATACAATTTTAAGCTCTGTCACTTAAATTCTTTGCTCTAAAATGCTTTGCTTTATATAATCACTGTATTCTGTCACAAGGTTGGATTAAACCTTTTTGTCAAGTAAAAATAAATACAAATTCACAGTATTGGTACATGTGATTTCACTCACTCACAGCTGAAACTCCAGCTGTTTGGATGCACACATATTTACTTTAGAACTGTTTCCTAAAATCTGTCGTATATTTAATTACAATATTGCAGATACTTCTGTTTTGTTGATATTTTACTTGTTTTTTACCTTGACTGATCAACAGATGCTACTTGAAATATAGATAGCAGATAATACATGATGCTTACTTTATCCCGTTTAAAAAGCATTTGTGATTATTTGAGGGAAGAAAAGTGAACAGTAGTAAAAACACTGCAGCTTTCGGCAGCTACTTCACTGTTTACGAAGTTGTGCTGAAAAAGATATGTAAGGAAATTTAAAACTTAAAATGTAATATGAAACCTCCATGGCTTCATTCATTCTGAGGTCGGTCTACTTCCTACACTGTAAGACCATAAGGGTTCATTTTCAGCCCATGTTTAAATCCAATCCACACTCGATGGAAGACTTCCGGTGATCTCACTGACTGTAATGTGTTTGTACCGTTCACACTGTAACCAAGCTGTTAATGCAAAGAAGACTAGTAACGGCATGAATGTAGCAGAGCTCTTTGTGTCAGAAAATCCAAACCAAAACAACATATGATAAGTAAACTATGCTGGAGGCTGCAGCTTTGCACGTTGGGAGAAATGTTTCTGGTAAGTGCTTTTGTGTGGTGTCTTGCTCAGTCATTCTTTACATGCAAAATCTTAAAAGCATCCCTCTGGCATTTCTGCATGTTTCACCCTTTTGTTACAAATCGCACCTTCACTTTATATGACTGCCAACAATTAGGCTTGCCATAGTTTGTTAGTGTTTTTCCTCCCTTCCAGGCAGCCATTAATTACCATTCATTTGAGTGAATTATAAAAATCGACTTGCAGAGACTTGAGATACTGTATCCATCACAGTAAACATCACGTCTCCGTTATTGTTACTTGGTAATGCACAGACCGATTCAAAAAGGCTGGACTGCATTACCACACAACAACAATAATATAACTTTGCAGCTTCTTATCTGTAAGCCACACTGAAGGTCGGCTGTCAACAAGGACGAGAAAAAACTCTTAAGAGAACAGCCAGACACCAGCAATTAAACAGGTAGAGCAGGTAAAGGTTCAGTGTGGGAGGAGAAGGTAGACCGCGTCTTTTTCAGCAGAACAAAATCAACTGTGCAGACAGAAAGAGATTGAGGAGGAGTGGAAGAGAGAGAGGTCTCCCTGTCTCTCTTTTTTTTCCTCCCGGGAGGGCTGCTTCACTGAGGTCCTGGCCTCTTCCCTTCTCCTGGATGCCCATGCTGAGGGAGGGCTGCTTTGGCGTGACCAAAGGGAAGCAGAGCGAGTAAGAGAAAGACAGAGAGATGGAGAGAACCTGAGAGAGAGAAAAAAAACAGTAAGGAAAGAGAGATAGTGAGGACTCAAAAAACAGAGAGAAAGTGAGAGCGACAGGAAGAAAAGGGGGGAGCGAGACAAGCGCCGCAGCCCATGGTTTGTCTCAGGGCTGCAGCAGCTTCCAGAGCTGGTGTGCAGCAGACTGAAGAGAAGCACGTCTGCCCCAGAGGCAGAGACTGGAAAACAGGATCAAAGAGTCGCCAGGGCAACCTGCATGACACACATTGTATTAAAGCCACACGGTTAATTTGAAAGAGAGGGAAGAAGGGCAAAAGGAGAAGAAAAGGGGAGGCAGAGGTAGCAGAGTAGATTATATTTATTAGGAACTCCTGTCTCACTCAGTTAACTTTCCACTCAAAACTTTCTTCAGCTGCACCACTTTGACTGATTTTTTTATTTTTATTTTTAAACTTTGGCTCGACCTCAACTGGCTCATCTGCGTTCTCCCAATTATCTTCCAGTGTCTCAGATTTCCACAGGTCACCTTAAATCACAAATCAAAGACATTGTGAAGAAAATGTTTTCAGATACGTATGCAAAACATTCAACTCATTACACTTTTCATCCTGATACATGAAGTACGAATGTTAAATTGTACGAACAGACCTAAGGATCTAGTCTCCAAATTCATACCTGGTCTTTCACAAACAGACCAAACATTACAATCATGTGCTACACAGTTCAGTTAGTATTCTGTGAAAGCAGAATGCAGAAAATATTTATACTGCTTAACAAACCTAGAAACTGTCATCCATAGTCCCATTATAAGGTTACACATTAAAAATAAAGAGACATTTATGTGACACTCAGAGGTGTAAAATATCAAATATTTAACTTTGACATTTTAACAAGCAAAAGTAATCAAAAAGTAAATAACAACTAAGACATTATTTTAATTTTTAAAACTTTAATTACCATTTTAGACAAAACCCATGATTGGAAAAAAAACAAAAAAAAAAGACTGCAGTGAAGACTTTTAAAACTAGGTGTGAGCAGATGGTATGCAAAGTCCAATTATTTTTGCATTCAAGAGATGCACCGATCCCTCCAGATTGTAAAAAAAGCTACCTGGCAGATCTCACAAAGTCTGGTACAAAAAGTGATTCAATCTCCTAAAACCTGACAAAATACTTAACGAACAGCAATGGAAATACAAAGCATGCAGGAAGGAGGTGTGAACATTACTGAGGCAAACACCTGTGGCACAATGAATACGACTCGTTCTAGAGGTGTGGAGTCCACACAAGGGCAGCCGGGCTGAACGATGGCATCTGGGATAAAAAAAACAAAAAAAACAGAGAGCAGTAATGGGGACAGGGAGCAGAGCTGGAGTGGAGGGGTAGTGTTGGTTAGGACGGGTTGGGATGAGGTGGGGCGGGGGTCCACGATAAACAGCAGACAGGGAGGGGTCTTCACAGACAGTTGGAAGGCATTAGGGTGTCAGACAGGGACTTGTCAGATGCAGCTGTTGCTGTGGCTGATTGATAGAGTTTGTATTCCACCCTGATGGGAGACTGGAGTCACTAGCCAGTGTTGAGAGGGATTATGTCAAATTCAAAAGGAAAAAGAAAAACTGTAAAAATGTAGAAAAACTAAAACAAACATGACATTTGCTCAACACTGAAATGAAACTAAATCCACCACATTTCTCTACCAGCCCTGTCAATCATGGTGGTTGTTTTGTTTTGTTTTTTTTCCTTTGATTTGAAAGAATTCATAAGTGTGGTATGGTATATATAAAAAATCAGATTCTGATTTATAAAAGCATTCAGACTTGTTCCCGCTTCCTCCAAATGGTCTATATAAGGTCACCTAGCACTTAGTTACATAATTAGTAGTACCTGTGTATGGCTGCACAGGAGGGTACACAGCAATATGCCTGTTGCATGTACATAATACTCAGACTACACTATTCGGATTAGATATTCAGACACGGTGTGACACACTGATATGTAACTACCATACATAACACAAGGCTTTGGACTCCAATCAAACAACGGCATTCGTTGTTACAGAGTCAAACAGAAAAGCACACTTGACAGCCATACAGTACTTCTCAGTGGAAAGAACATCAACCGAGCCCACCCAAACATCCTGTAAAGTAATTACTGGAGATGTTAAACATATCTACAGACAACCTGGGCTCCACTTTGTGTGTGGCAGCGTGTGTTTGTGTAAGAGTGAGAATGTGTGTGTTGATGTCCAATGATGACTGAAGGAATGCCATATGTCCCACATGCCATTGGTTTAATCACAATGGCACAGACAGTAGTAAACAAGATTTCCATTTCTGACAAAGTTCAATGAGTTTTCTTGACAAACTGCTTTACATTGGGTGGGTTTAATGGCAGCTTTCCTCTGTCAGGTTGTAGTGGCTGACTTGTGCACACACTCTTCCAATTTGAAAAATGAGAGCGCAGTGGAGGGAGGATAACATACAATCCACTTCTCAAAGAGAGAGGCCAACAGCTGCTGCATTTTCTTGTGTGTGCATGTTTGTGTCTGTGCATGAGTGTATGTACATGGGCACCAGCAGGATGCGGTGTTTCTTTGTCGTTAGCCGCTAATGTCTTAGCATTAGCAGTGTTAGCATCATATCCTTGCAGGCTCTGTGTCTTTGTCCTCCAACAGGCTAATGAACTGACCAAAGCTCTCCTTCACCGCCTCCAAGTTGTCGGTGGTACTGCCCTCCAGGATCCAGCGCTTCCCTCTGGCCAGTGGCTCCAGCTCAAAGTACTTCTTGACCTGCCGGCAGAAACACAATGTGGTCAGCCAAAACATTCAGTATTTTCAATAACTAAAAACACCTCCACACATGTTGGGGAAAGTAGCCAATATTATTGTGTGCTTTAATAAGGAGTGGGACTGAAAACCTGCAGATTCGTTGCCTTCCATTGTAAAGCTTTGGGATGTTTTTAGTCCAGTGTAAGGTCAGTTCATGACTCAGCTAGAAGTAAGGACTAATGATAAAGTATGACAAAGACTAATGATAAAGTAAGGATTATCATTTTGTACGTATATTCACAGTGTACGAAAAATCTGGGTTTAACAGTTGGATTACTGTTTTCAGAGGCCACACTCTTTGTTTTCTGAGGCTAAGAACATTAATAGGGAAACACAAGAGCCCAGAGAATCATTTCTATCCACACAACCACTGGTTTGAAAAAGTGCGTTTTCTTCACATAAGCACTCAAATACATGAAGGCACAACAATGAAACTTCCCAAAAACAGCTATGCATCCATAATGAACCCAAAGTTAATAATAAGATAAAGTAAAATATAATATAATAAAACTAAATAATATTAAAATATTTTCTCTAGGAAATATGTTGGCTTGGCAATGCTCTTTGTAAGAGTTGATTATAAAGTTCGTATGTTGGCTTTTGGCTGCTCATGACAGTGGGGGGTTGGGAGGAGAACCACAACCAGCTGTTATATAAAAACAAATCTCAACAGAGGGAAACAATGTCTTAGACCTCCACTCGAGGTACTGCAGGTTGTTAGGGTTTCTGACATTTTCAAGCTGAGAGTAATGGAAGCAATTTTGTTTGCCCAATGAGAACAAAGTTCAGCCATCTCCTCCTGGTTCTCTGACAGCCAGTGAAGAACATACAAAGACAAATGTGTATCGTCAGCTGCTCTCAGATTTCTTTGAAATGCTACTAATGTCACTGATGCAATTACACTACATTTTCCCACCATGTCAACTTATTTAGTCAGTTTCATGTTTAGACACTTTTATGCTTGTTTGTAAAGGATTAAAGAAATATGTCTCTCACACTTATCAAGTTACATGTATCATCATCCGTAGTATTCATAACTCCTTTAAAAATGTGATAGAAAAATAATCTAAAAGGCTTTTTCCTCAGTTACATTTACTTGTTAAAATATGAGAGCTTGACTATACTATACAGTAAAGAAGACTGTTTTTTCTTGGTTTCTTGTACAAATTATTGTAATCTGGTTTTCAGAATATTACATGTCTAGCCATTATGATTTTAATCACACTCTGTTCAGATACTATTTGCAAATTTCTGCAAATATGAAACAAAGATTGACGATTGAACAAATTCTTAAAATCAAAATAGCAGATAACCTCAGTATTTTGAATTGGTATTTTCCAATACAAAAAGAGGAATACATATGTGCACCCTGTAAACTGCACCAAATCCACACAGGTGCCCGTCACACAGTCAAATGACTTTTCAACTTCAAGTGAAATTGCTTTTGTCTAGACTGTGCTGGGCTGTCTAGCTGTGCCATGGTGTGTGGCATGAAGAGGATAGGGAGGGGGGTATTCTTTGTGTCTGCTCAAATCCAGCCAGCCATGCCAGTGAGTAGGAGAGTGAGCGCTGTCTCTGCCCCTGAGCTCAGTCTCTGTCCGGGTGTAATGTGAGTTTAATGACAGATTAAGTCACCTCAGCCGCGTTTGGCTCAGAGGCCTGGCTAGAAAGCTGAGCGGACCCAAACAGTGTTAACAAATCTGTCTGGGTAACTTGAGCTGCCCTAGTCCAGGCTCTAGCCCCAGACCTAGACTGTAGACGATGCGGCTGGCTGCCTGTCTGGCTGGCTGGCTCACTTGTCTGCCTGTGGCCAAGGCCCTCTTCTGGAAGACTCTGGCCCCTGCACTGGCAGACAGTCAAAAGGCCAGCAGTGACCTGTGTGCAAGTGCAGACAGGCTCAGCTTCTCTCACTTCACCTTGTTGTCTTGCAGGCCAACAGAACACGCCCAGGGGCATCTCACAGTGCGGCAAATGCCTTCTATCCTTAGAATGATCAGACAACTGATCTTACCAATGATACTAGCTGGCTTATTAAGTTTTCAGTGCAGCTTTACAGTTGTGCACTCATGAAAACACGAGTATTCTGAGATAGCAAATAATCCCCCATTTACTTAATACCTAGGTGGTATGAACACCTTCATACGGGCCACATTTCATTGAAAGGGCACATCCAATCCAGAGATTTCAATCACGAAACAGGCAGATGGGATATATCGCCAGAAACGCTGCCTCAGGGTTACATGACTGTACATGACTGGGGTGGCAGTACTTGGGGACTTGTTTAAGAATCGAAGGGTTGCTGGTTCAAGTCCCCATACAGACCAAGTACGGAGTGTAGACTGGAAGCTGGAGAGTTGCCAGTTCACCTCCTGGGCACTGCCAAGGTGCCCTTGAGCAAGGCACTGATTCCCCCAACCGCTCGGGGTGTCTGTCCATGGGCAGCTCCCTCGCTCTGACATCTATCCATTAATGCATGTGTATAGGTCCTGTTTGTGTGTGTGTATTTTGGGCCTGTGTCTCTTATATGTAAAAAAAATGAAAATAAATAGAGTGAAAACTTTTTATTTCCCCTCGGCGATCAATAAAGTATGTCTTCTTCTGAAGGAACCCCATGACCTAACGGTGCACCCACACTGGCAGTTAACAGAGTGGCACAAACCAGATACTCAGAGATTAAGTCCTCCTAAGCACACTTATGCTTGCTTACGGAATTGCATGAGGCAGTGGGAAGGGTAAGCCACACAAGACATGGGTTGCCAGATGGCTTCTAGGATGACCACTGGGTCATCCAGTCTAGCTTCTTCTAGGTCATACAGACTGGGGGCCTGGCCTTGTGCATGGGAGAAAGTGGCTTATAGATGCATAAGGGTGTCAAAAAATATTTAATCACCTGTGTCTGTGTCAACTGAATTTCTGCTGCTGGAATCCAGCCATGTTAACCACCAGGGTATTCTGTTGTGGGGAGAGCCATAAAACTTCTGAGCCTGACTAGTTGTGGAGTGGACGGTGCAATGATTGAGAACATGCATGAGCTGGATTTTATATTTTATTCTTAGGAAATGATTTATTACAGACAGTTATATTTACAATTACTGTAGTATTCTATTTTTAAAATAATCGATTAACATGAAATTTATAACAAATTTTTGCAAGGTGGAAGAGTGGTCAATTTCTCCTACCCAGCATACTGTATCATGTGTAAAGGCTTTAAAACAGCCAAAGCATGGTGATTTGCTGATAGCTATTGGTCCATTTTTAAAACACATCTTCCTTTCCAAAAAGCCACAACTCTGTATTAGATGGCCTGATTATCTTTGTGTAACAGATGGTCATGTTATGGTCATTAAAAAAATACAAAAATAAAAATCTGACACATTCTTGCACAAAGAAGGTAATGTTTTAGTAGAAAACAGTTCTATAAATAATGGCTTGCAGTTGTTTTTAACACATACTTAGATTCAGAAATATGTAAGTAAAGTTTGATGATAGATTGATTGATGATGAAAAACAAATTAGCCTTCAAGTATGCAACTGATTTAATGATTAAATGAGGGAGAGGTGAGGGACAATTTGATTGGGATGGGAAAGTGCACATAAAGGAATTTCTAGGTTTTTCTTTAATCACTATTGGAAATCAGTATCTAGGCTATTTGTGGGACAGAAACCAAAATAAACTTGGCCAACAAGACTAAGTTTCCTCTAGACAGAATCAATGTTTTCTAACTTTCAGCTTAAATTGCACATGTTGATTAGAAGAGACAATTTGGCTATTAATTTTTGGAAAATAAGTTTAGAGGAAGTGTCACTTCATCAAAGATAGATCGTTAGGTTTGACAATTTTTGACACAGTGTGTCTGCAGGGAGTGGATGCACAGCTAGTCAGCTAAGATTAAGCTCCAACCCTGGCAACCCTACTTCAGGCTCCTTTTACAATGCATGGGCATGCATGGCACACGCATCCAGCTGCTCCCTGACCAAAGCCAGATTTTCTAAATGTGATGGTCACTGTTGGCATCATGTCATGTAAAGAGGATATCCTGGCAGAATAAAAAGAGCTTTGGCGGCTGTCTACTGCCAGCAGAGCCCTACTCTGACCAACTAAACACACCAGGGAGGCAAAGGCAAAAACAAAAAAAAGACTAACTGGACAAGAGAGAAGAGAAAGATGCCTGAGGCCAAGTTCTAGTCATGGAGGTGCATAATGTTGGCTGCTTAGAATATATGTGAGAACCCCCCTGACACATCTGTAGCCCTCACAAAGTTCTATACTAAACAAATATAGGATTCAAACTAGAAAGCAGGTGGTATTGTTCTTAAATGCCTATCTTCTTAAATACTAGGCTGTGCTGAAAAACAAAACAAAATAATCAATCTCTGCTTCTCTATCAAGGTACCAAGCAGTCCAGCTACTAGATGAATGAACAGAATGAACCACCAGCATCATTGTGGGGGGCAACAACAAACAACAGCTCATTGTACGTCTATCGGTTAAAATATATATTACATTTTTGAGAGAAACTAAATTTGTGACAACACATGCCAAACAGTGAAAAACTGCCTTGCTGCAAACAATATCACAGACACTTACGGTGTACCCTGTATGTTTCCTGTAGTCATTTCTGCATTCACTTTTGTGCAGAGTAATTCAGATTAAGTGCCTTTCTCAAGGGTGTGATGGCAGAGGTCCAAGACAACAGAATGCACTCAGTTTACATGCCATGTTCAGGATCATTCTGATAAAAAGAGTTGCTGTGGTTCAATGGTCTTGCACTATGCACGTGTATTTGGGAACTCTAAAGTCAGTTCTAGCATTCTTGCAGAGGTTAACAGCAAAGCCAGATGTAACAGACGCAGGTTTGTTGGATACACTCCTACAGCAGATCAGTATCGTAAAAGAAATTTAAATGACCTGCGCTGTCAACTCTCAATTTCTCATCTAGGGCAAGTTTTTTTGTCAAGTCTGGCTCTTGCAGTTGCCTCAGGATCCAAAAGTCTGAGAAAAACTAAATTCAATAATATCAAATATTACTAATAATCGCTTCCTGTTTAAGTAATAAGAGCATAATAGGAAGAAAGGAAAACGTTCACTTGAGAAGATTTTGCCTTTCAGCGATGTTCAAAAAATACAAAACAGAAAGACAAGCTGATAAAAAGACTTATTCAAACAGATAAGTGATCCTTCAAACACTGCTTTCCTGCAGGCAACTATCAAAACTCCTCTGTGGAGCAAGGAGAGCTTTACTCAATCAACTCATTGAAGAACCAATGATTTTAGCCTTGAGGTTTTCATTTGGATAACCTTCAGCAGGGGCCCTTTTTTTTAACAAAATAACATCCTTTGTTCAAAAGCTAGTTTAGAGCATGTGTGCATAAAGTGACATATGGGAAAGGCAGCAGGAAGCACATCTTTATATGTATTTAGCTAATAAGAATTTTAAAAAATGTAGCTTTAAAATAACTGTGCCTTATAAAAATAGAAGATATGGCCTCCAATGCCCTTGTTCTAAAATGTACCATGACCACACACGTCTATCCTGCTTCACTGTCATGTGTCAAAACCTCACCACATGAGTAAGCCATATAACTGGAGAAGGAAGCATTAGGGGTCTCTGAACTAGGGAAAGTGGCATACTCAAATATCCAAGACAATCAATTACACCATCCCTTGACATGTTGGCCCCTGTGAAAATATCAGTCACTTGGAAAGTGGCCCATACTGGTGACTGTATTGAAATGGGAGGGTAATGGGAGATCCACTTACCATATAATAGATATGCCTTTGTTTGCTTTTCTGGCTTACCTAAAGAGCCTTAAAGACATGCGAAAGCCCGGAGGTCCCCAAGAGAGGAACACTTGGGAAGCCTGTGAAAAAACAAACATTGCACCACAAACTCTGATAGGTGTCAAATGCAGGCCCACTGGCCAACAAATAAAACCTAAAGCCTATAGCAAGGCTGTAACAACTAGGGCATCTGAGTAGATTACTGTCCCAGAGCCTTACCCAAGGTAGATAATGACCTGATCATCTCTTAAGTGAAAGTATCACCTGTGTGTGGGGGGCACAGGACACTACCACCTTTGTTTCCAGATTACATGAAGTGAGGACCTCTAAATTTTGTTTCAGCTAACCGGTACAGTAGCACAGCACAGAGAGGATTATAAAGGGCTTAGCATGTGCCCATGGCGAACCCTACACCATCTCATGTCAGCAACAATTCATGTACATACTTGTACTCTCATCCTTGCGGGAGATGTCGTCGCTCTTCAACACTGTAATTGGTGCTGTGGACAAATCTACAGCAAGTACACAGGAAGGTTTCTCTTGAAGTCAACAAAAGCAGGAAATGTCTTACAATGCCGGCATGTTGCTGTTACCTAGCATATGTTGTTGTTTTCTACTTGCTTCCTCACTCTTTTTGTCTTTAAAAATACATTGGCTATCTGGTGGCTGGCGTACTTTTGGAGGAGGCATAGAGAAAACAATCGGCTCAGACCAACAAGCCAATCATCAATAAGCAGTGGTGCACAGTTTTCACAGTTAAAGACCAAGTTTAAATTGTAATTGTGGCACTAGCCACAATTGCGGTGGTTTGTTGGTGCCCATGCTGAACCATTAAGCAGGGCTTAGCAGCAAATGCAGAAACAAATGCATGCACAAGTTTAAAGGGATCCACACTCAATAACAAATTATAAAACAAGGACCATAAACCTAAAGTCTTAGTATGGAGAGAGGGAGTGGGAAAAATACAGAAAGATATGGACTTTCACTTTAGTCCCTTCATTTGCTGTGGAAACAATCCAGGCCTAGCCAGCACATAAAAGCTTTGAGGCCACCCTGGAACCAGGCCACAGTTGTAGAACTGTTGGACCGGGGGATTCGACAGGCAACAAATTAAGACTCAAGTCCCCATGTCACAGTGCAAAAACTGAGCTGCTTTTAGATTTACTGTCCTGTTTCACTCAGGTGGGACCATGGGTCTCCCTCAGGCTCAATGCAGAATCAAAGTGATTCACTTGCGGTGCACTTCTCTTCAAAGCCAACTGACCACTGCCAGATCAGAGCCATCCTCAGAGGCGCTGTAAATCTAAGCAAGACTGCACAGAGGACATTCTTCCCAACCCCTTTCAGTAGCACAGAGGAATTTATTTTTTATTTTTCTTGCAGCAGATCAGATGACTTCCACAAAGACTGGCTGCTGTTACCTGGGTAAATGACCCATGCCTCAAGTCTGGTAGTGGAAACAACAGATGCAATGTGTTTGCAGACCACAAATTCAAATATACTTAAAACACTGGGGATTGGGGCTGGGTGATGATTCAATAATGTTTATCTACTTTCAGCAGAATCATATTGTGATGTTATTGTTCTACAAAATTCTGTTTTCCAAATCAATAATTCTGAGCAAGCCGTCAAATACAAAAAAAAATTGGTTATGTTTTACAAAAGTTTTTAGTTTAATGTAATACACAACGTTGAAACAGTTTTTTGCTCTTAACATCAGTTTGATTATTTTGTTGATATTGGCAAACATCCTTACAATATTATTACAGTATTTTGGGTTCCAACCATATCGTCACGCTCTACTTGAAACCGGATCAGTTATCGGAACAGTCTGGGAACAGACGAGCAACTGGACCCTCAGACAAACAGGATTATTAAATCTAATGTCATAAGTTTCTGTTATACCATAAGATCTCAAAATAAATTTCTCTTTGGGTCAGGTCCCTGAACGAGACCAAGGACTTAAGGTCAGAAACCCATTTTCTAGGGGACAAAGGGGATGGAAAACATCCGTTTCTTCTGTATGTTGGAAAATAATTGGCAGGTTCAGTAGGTGGAACATGGTCCCTTCACCAGGGTTTGACCTGTAGGACACCAAGAAAAGTCTGTTAGAACAGAATATCTGGGATGTGTGTGTATTGGGGGAGGTGGAGTGCCCATGTTTGCCTTGCCTTATTACAGATTTACAGTAACTCAATTTATTAAAGGCCAAGAGCTCCCTGACAAGGAACATCTGGTATGTGGGACTTGAACGGGTGAGCTGGCGTCCTGCCCATGCTCCCCGCTGCAGGGGCCAATGCACCTTCCCTCGAGCCTGCCCTCCCTCTTCTTCTTGTGAAGAGGGCCGCCTTGCTGTAGCAGCCCACACAGAGGGCCCTCAAAACCCAGGAGGTCCGTTACAAGCCACTCCTCCTCCTCCAGGACCCTTCACCCCTTTCACTCTGGGGCCCCCCTTTCACGCTCCAGTCCTGACAGTTGACCAGCTTTAAAGCTGCAGCAGGCCCCCGCTTTAGCACACAACACGCAGCATTACAATCAAAGTGCCCCCCTTCTGCAAAAGATTTAAACCATGCGTCAAGTTCGAGTCTGCACACTCACTCACACACATTCACCCTCTCTCACATAGACAAACTGGGACACACACACTCTCATATACCATGGGACCATCATACTTGAAATTCAAGGTTCCTGGGTTTTCTTACCTTTTCTGCCTTGCATTCCTAGTTGTAATTATGACCACATATTCACACTGTTTCTATGTGTGTGTGTGTGTGTGTGTGTGTGTGTGTGAGAATGTGCACATTTGTTTGCGTGTGTTTTGTTTCAGAGTTTCGTACAGTAGGTGGCAACAAAGCAGAAAATGGGACAAAAGACTTAAACAAAGGATATAATGAAAGCAAGGCTTATTTGTTCAAAACACACAACACACATTCCACTGACCTTTTCCAGCTGTTTAAAGTCTGTCTTTAACTTTTACTAATAATGGTGTACATCACTTTATCAAACTGAAATTTGTTAATTCCACAGGGCACTGGTGTCTCTGTGTATATGCATAGTTGCAGTGCTCCCTGGGCTCAGCATTAAAAGTGAGATTTGATGTACTTTAGGAAATGTGCTTATTTTTATGCACTATTAATTCCTTCTGTTACAGAACGGCTCATGGCTGGGTTTTAACCACTACCAGGAAATCAGGAGTGTACAGCTAATGATGTGGCCCAGCCCAAGCAAAAGCAGCCCCAGCCACAGCATTAACAAACATTTTGATACCACAACAGTTGAGGATTAAAGCTGTCCCATGTGCTCCTTCTTTTCAAGTTAATTATCCTTAAACTCAATAAAGGTCGGGAGTGAGGTATTTAAGAAGTGAGGCCTGGATGAACCTTTTCCAGGAGTCCCACATTTGTAAAACATTGCTGTGCCATCAAGGAAACTTTTAGAAAAACCTTTAGTCATTTCGAGTTTTGTCAAAAGGGTAAGTTTCAATGGATGAAAAACTCCATGGAAGAGAACCCCCAGAGATTCCCAGTGTTTGATCCCTGTGAGTCAGCAAAGGAACCTTGGGGTCAAATCACATGTTGAATAGGCTTTTCGGAAGTCTTGTCCTGGCTAGTGGCGGCCGGTCGTCCGACCCTACTTGACCATCAGACAAAGGGAAGGCACTGACCACAATTGGGATGGGGGGGGGGGGTCCTGAATAGGGTCTGTCTGGCTGAATTGCGTTCCACACCGATTTTGAGAGTGAGGACCCACTGGGGTCAGGGTTCAGCAGCATTTGACGCAGGCTGTGGGAAAAGGCAAGCACGGTGCCCGCAAAACCTGCCGACTGCCCTCTCACCCACGGTGCCCCTTAACCTCCCAAAAAGACAGACCACCAGCCCAGGGATGACAGGACGAGAAAGGCTGTATGGGTGGGAAAATGAAAGAAAGAGGAGATGAAGGTGGGCGGGAGGGCTGCACTAGCGGGATTGACAAAGATGTAAGAGAGATAAACCATCAAAGAAACGAGAAGTTTCTAAGTAGCTTCACATATTGCGCTTCGAAGGTCTGGCACATTCTCTAGAGGGTAATCAATGTGTGCTGCTTGACTGGTTTTCCAACCCTTGCCTCCCAAGGTGAGATGAATGAAGCAGTGGGTACACGTCTGTGAGATCTCTACCGACACTGAGGGTCTGCAGTCCTTTTTTTTGTTATCACTCACACACCACACATGCAAACGGAGGTTAATATATGCTATGGAAATGTATGCTATGGTACCTCTAAAAGTTGCTCACCATTTACAAAAGAATCAGATATATTTACTAGCTTTAACATCTGGACTCACAACTCTCTTTTTAGTAGTGCAGCCTGACATGAGGCCACCAAGCAAGACTGCATGGAAATATAAATGTAATATTTTACCACGCACTTTGACTCTGTCCTGTTTTCAAATGTAATAATTGGTGACTGACCGTTGAGAACACTTTTTGGTCGCCATCAGTACAAGTGACAACCTTCCTGCTACTTCATTTCCAGAAGATTTGATAACCAGACAGGAGTCAGGCACTTCCACATGCAAAATGCAAAGGTGTGCTCACTTTCACAATTACTGGAATTGTTGGGTATTTGTAAATTATAGAATGTGGTCTAGACCTACTCTATCTGTAAAGTGTCTTTAGATAACTCTTGTTATGATTTGATACTATAAATAAAATTGAATTGAATTTAATTTCCAGCCACCACAGAGGCACTTTTCTGTTGTCCAGCTTGTCAAGAAACATACTCTGTGGGATGAGAGACAGATAATGTGAGCTTTAACAATTCCTGTTTATCAACCTCAAACCAACAAGAAATACTGTACTGGTGATATCAGTGGCATTACCCGCATTACCCTGAGGTTATAGAAAGATCAAGAACTGCAGACCTGACAGGATTTGTCAGGATGAAACTGCTTTCAAACATCTCTGCATTAAGTTACATTATTAAATGATTAAATCACACAATGAAGAGCAATGACAAGGTAAAGTGTAACACAAGATTGAAAGACAGACTCTGGCATTTAAAGACAGCTTAATTGTAACAGTTTAATGTTCTGCTGGAATTAAGCTGTCAATGCTGTGTTTTACCAGGGAGGATAGAGTCATCTTACTGCCCATGGCAGGTCCACTGGCTGGCTGGAGACACCTCTTAAAAAAGTATCACGCGCTGCTTTACATGGAATGTCACACTTCAGGCTGTCATACAGTACACCTCATCAACCGACTGGAGGGAACCAAAAACACACTCAAACTACAATGCATCTTTTGCAGTTTGTGTAAATTGTTTGGGAATATCTCTGTGGAAGATTAAATTATTCGTTTGGTGCAAGTAGTAGATACTATATATACAGTATTATTTTACTATTCACAGTAAAAAAAATAATATACTGGCAAGAATAATGTGGGGTCTTTACTCAGTGCTAATATAACATGGGAGCTGTGCAATGCAAATGTGTTTTTCTTTTACAATTCTGAGTTGATTCATACTGTAGGTTTCCCAACCAAATGATTTGTTTGTGCACTGTGAAATAACGTGAACCACAATTATGACAAGCATGCGTAAAGTAAATCAGTTAGTAGCTACTGGATCCAAAACAGGAAGTTAAAAATGACTTATAAAACCAAACATCAAAAGAGTAACAGGCAGTAGAGTGAGACGTTCACTCCGGCACTGGCATTAGTATTTTATCTGGTGTGTGTGCCCTTGTTTAAAAGGCTAACACCTTGTAAAGAAAAAGAGGCACTGGTCTGATTTATCTTGGTTATATGTAAACAGCAGTACACTGTCATACATTTTATATTCATGTGCTGAAAATAATAATTGTATGTATTCAGAAGAGGAGTTGAACACAAAATAAATCACACATTAGCGATGAACATTCGTATCAGTGACTATTTCCTAGAATATTACAGTGAAAGAACACCTCTTTCCCACTGTTGACATGTCAAGGGCCAACTTGAGCTTGGCTTTCAGTACATTGTTTCAATGTTGTCAATATTGTTTATATAATGTGGCCATTGAGTCAGTTTGCACTTGGCTAAAAATGAGGGACAGAGCGCAGCAAGGTCACCTGCTCCTCATCCATTTTCCACTGTAGCCAGCAACTCAGAAGTCGGGGGTTGGGGAGGGGAGTTGGGGGTGGGGAGGGTCGGTTGCTGACCGGCTTCAGTCTAGACGGCTCAATACGCAGTTGACTTTTTAAACCCGCTTGTCTGGAAAAAGAGCAGACGTGAGGTAAGAGGGGGGTGAGCTGCAGCAGAGAGGTGGTGGTGCATTTTGGCTGCCACAACCAGCAGGCTCGACTTGCTACGAGCAAGCAGGGGACAGGGGATGAGAGGAAAAGGGAAAGAGAAGAAGAGAGAGAAAGTGAGAGAGATAAACAGACAGCGAGAGAGACACTATCGGAGAGAGCTATCCGAGTCGCTGGCTGTGGCTCCATTGTCAAGGTCAGTGAGCCGCGGAGTAAAAAGTCACGCCACCTGACCCCCCCCCCCCCCGCCTGTCTGCTTTCCCGCTGTTCATCCTGTCCTCCCCCTCAGTACCTCCATCAGTCTCGTCTGCTCACTCAGCATACACAGGGAGATAATCTCATCTCTGTTATTGCACAAATATTCTATAGTTACACCATCCGTCATCAGACGAGAGGTATTTTACAATTCCTCTTGGTATGTAGTTTGATAGGGATCATCATCAAAATAGTTAAAAGAACCAACCAGCTGCATATGATGTTGTTGAACATCTGAATGCTTCCCTTTCTCTCATAAGATCTTTAGAGAAACACTATAGTGGTCTCTCTGCTGACACTGTGTCTAAACTCTGCACCAGAACTATTTAATGTTCAGAGCACTTTCATCTTCATTTGGCATCCTGAATAAAAGGTTTTAATGGGAAATTAGACTTTAGACTTAGAATTCAAACTAAATGTATGTTGGAAATGCTGACTGCAATCAATTTGCAGTTTTCATTAGTGCCAATCTTTGGCAGTCTAGCTGATACAAAATATTTGACATTGCACAATGATCTCATCTTTACAAGACTGGCAATGAGCCCTTTTGAAAGTCCTCTTGATTATTATTCTGCAGAGAGAGGAAAGATTATATTGGCTCACTTACTTTTGCAACATTACTTAACTCTCTTAAGGCAAAAGCAACCCAGTGAAGGATACGGACATCTGCTAAATCATTTGACAGGGCTGCAGCAAAACATTACTGATTGTCTGGTGGGTCTGAATGCTTACTAATGATGATTAAATCTAGATGAAAAGACTAAGAGAGGTTATAGCTCACAGACTGCCCTTGTGATGATTAAGCACTGACCGGAGCTTTTTCCGGCAATGAGGTATGTGAAAAAACAAAGGGCAAGCCAACGCAACAGTGACATGCTGTGCAGTGTTAAGCATAGCATCACTTTTGTCGTGAGCATCAGTGTTTATGGACTACATAACATGCCCCCCCTCCAGGCCTTTTAATATCACCAGCCTTTCCTATGAAAAGAAATCAGCCTGCGACAATTAAGAACAAGCATAGGGAGGGCAGAACACAAACACCACGACTTGTGGTGATAAAGACAATCAACAGGCATCTGACATGACATCATACACAATAGCCCCACGCACTCATGACTAGATCAACATTTTCCCTTTCAAAAGGGCTATGTTGATGTCATATCATAGGTAGCTGTCAGAGTTGTGTGAAAACAACAATTTCTGGTGAGACACTGACAATACTTTTTTTTTAGAAGATGCTGTTTTGCTCATTGTTAACAGCAAAGCATTCTGTTTAATTATCATACTTGGTTTGACCTGTCCCCTCTAAGAAATAACCTGCAAAGACCCCAAACTAATTATGAACCTCCACTTCTAATAAAGCACATTTTATCTAAACATGATTGAATTCTGCTAAGTTATCAAGACCTTATTCTACTGCAATTACAATGACTGATTTACCATTTTACTGCAGTAGATTTTGCAGTAACAAGTTAATTTAATTTTGGATGTTTTTAGAGAGCTCTGTTATTGTTTTAGATGCTGTTTGTATGTGCCTGTGTGTGACTGGTTTTGTTTTGTTGTGTGTCTTAGCTCTGTCTTTGTGTCTTCTGCTGTACTCTCTTGCAAAAGAGCTCTTGATCTCAATGGCATTATCTGATTAAATTAAAGTTATAATAAAAATCTCCTATTTTCTGACATCAATAAGGTCAAACTGGCAACATTTGTATAGCCCTGTTAAAAAGTAATTAACGGAAGGGAGTATTTTCCAAAATACTTCAAAAACTAAATATCACTAAACTTTCTTATTTGTGACTTGATTATTCTAAATGAGCTGGCAATAATAAGTAAGCCATTTCCACTCAGTAATGACGCAAGTGCATGGTATTGTAAGGGTGATCTTAACAAGTTAGTTAGAGACATTTGGTAACGGAGTTGCTCACACTGTGTTGTTTCCTTCTTAAGTTTCATTGATTGGCCCTTACCTGTGCCTCATCTTCTCCACAACCAATCAGCAGCCACTGGGGAATTTTGAGCCACCAGCGTCACAGGCTACAATGACACACACAAACACACCATGTGCCAGACGTTTGACGAAAGTTTCAGACACTGGGCGCCACATGAGTCATTGGGCACAGCCACCACCCAATGTGTGCCAAGACCTGCAAGTTCACCATGTGCAAAATGTGACAGAGGACAGTGGTTGACTAGCCACTTCCGTCTTGGACTATTCCCAACACAGTTTCATCAAAAGTTATCTTTCCGCAATGTCAAGTGACTGCAATAGACACTGAAAGTAGAATTACTGTCCCAGCTAACATAAGGAATCCAATACCTATGGCATTTCTTTGGGAAAGTAGGGTTCTTAAACAGCTGAACAGAGCAGCATCAGCACAATCTTATTCTGAGCACAAGAAACTAGTATTTAGTAGATTCAACAACAGCCCTCACCTCGCACTCCTGCTTTTTTTTAATTATTTAAAGAGCAGATTATTTTCTTTGAATCCATTTCTCTGGGCCCCCAGGCTGTCATTTTTTTTAAACGTGCTATAAACTGTTTATGGATAAGTAAACTTCTGAAATGCTATTAGAGTTATTTAAACCTATTTGGGATAACAATCAAGCCCCTTGGCAGATGAAAGCAACCCAAGCAGCAATGCATTACTTACTTCGCAGTGTAACTACCTACATGCTACATGCTGAAAGAACTTATAAACTAATGAATGACTAAGAGCAAGTGGTCTATCGGATGCAACATTCAAGTAGCCATCTGGATCAGTTCTACCACCTGTCGAATGTAAGTAAGAACATTATGTTGCTAGGCAAGATATGTATCATGTTTCAAACAAAAAGTCAGTTGATTTTACTAACTTTGTCCATTACTAGAATAGTTAAAGAACATCTATCTATCTATCTATCTATCTATCCATTCACCCAGCTATCATCAATGTCTGTCTAGACTTAGTCATGAGCTCCATTCATGCACAGACTGAGATACATTAATCTTACGCATCTAGACAGATTTTTAAGCAACACAATGTTATGTTAACGTTTGTGACATCCTGCTGTTCATAATACATATAAAGAAGTTTAAATGGCTAAACAGGAAAAAATTCTTAGGACTACGGAGACAATTTGGGAATTCATTGCCATCATAGGATTTGACTTTTTAAAAATGTAAATATACATATATACATAATAGTGATTTAACTTATTTCCAGTTTTACAACATTCGTTTCAAACCAAACCTCATTTGTATTTATTGACTTCTACAGTGAGTGCAGTTATTAATGTATCTTTAGGCTTGTTTTAGGTAAAAGAACTGATCAACGTGTTAAAGACAGAACACAGTCGGCACACAAGCAAAGAGTACGCAGAGCCAAGTCTGTGTTTTCTTTGAGCCAGGGGCAAAGGGGGACATGTGGCATGTGTGTGTCACACTCGCAGACAGGCAGAGAGAGATAGAGATCATTTGATAAAACATGAGAGAGTCACAATGAAAGCAGGAACAACAGTGATCATTAATAGATGATAACATTTCAGGTTAATAACACAGAAGCCCAATACAAGCTGTTGGAACTGATGCGCCCAGCGTGTTACTTGAGTACATGAGTCGTCACACCACAAATCTACAGTATACACTAATCTGTTATTTCCTGTGTCAATTTCTAAGAAACTGAGGGGTTTCCCTGACCAAGAGCTAGAACACACATTAGCTAAACTAAACTGAATAAATAAATAAAACATAATATAATCAAGACATGGCTTGAAAAAATGAGTTTGAGTATTGCTATGTTTAATTTATTTTTGGACTTCACAATATATTTATGTGCTGGTAGTTTGTTTGGTCCAGGAGTGCTATAGCAACACCTAAATGTAAGACATTTCATTAACATGCTTCGTTTAGTTTGGGTTCATGTTTTTTACAGAAACAGAAACAAATGTGGTAAAGTGTACAGAGCTGAGATTCTGTCCAGGATTAGTTCAATGACCTGGAACTACAGACTTTGCATCCCTAATTGCATGCAGAACCCCACTATGGTAACATCAAACAATTCAATGGAAATCTGGGGCCTCTCTAGAATTTCTGTATGATGGTGGCACTCATTTTTGAAAAAGCACATCCTGAAATTGCATGATAAAATGCATACATCTTTAGTGTTATAACAGTGCTCCAATATACAGTAGAACGATGGTAAGGCACCCCTGAGGAAAGCATAGGCGATGCTCTGAAAGCCGAGCGAACTTCTACATGATGACAGCGAGAATGTCTGTTTGTAGTCCACTGTATTAATGAACGATTGAGTCAAACAAATGTCTAAACTAAAAGAGATCATTATACTATCACTTCATTAAGATTTCCGTTAGAAACACAAACTGTCACTGAATGTCAGAGCTTTGCTGGGAAGCATAAAATCATTATCGCCAAACCCCAAGGATCTTGGAAACTTGTTTAAACAAACGTCCTGAATGTGTATTAAACAAAAGAAAACAGGGGAGCCATCTATGATATATTGCGATAAGACTGCCTAAAACCTACTCAGTAGCAGAGGTAAGAGCCTGGAGAAAGAGCTCTTCTCTAGTGGTATCGACAAATTACCTCAGAGTGATTAAGTGAAGCTGTCACCGTGGGGAGTATATTTGTACATTTTGGATGAGAGTCAAATGAACATAGAATTACTAAATCAAAGTCAAATCAAATCAAAGCAGATAAAGCATAGTTTGCTGACTGAGCATTGTTGTGGTAGTTGGACCTGTTCCAAAACTTGGCAGTGGCTTGTTTAGTTGCACAAAGAGCTGTTCATTTTCATTGTCTGCCTGCCTTTCCAATGCTTTCATCTTTTTTTATTAAGACCCTTTGGGTCTGTCTGTTCAGACCAGTTGGACTGTACAAAAAAAACCACAGGGGTATCTCGAGCATCTTTCTGACACTGTTGAAAATATATATGGCTCAATGAGATGCTTTGTGGTGGTTAAAAGGATGGATGATAACTAAGTACATTTACAAAATCACTGTTCCTAAGTAAAGTACAAGAAACGCAGAATTGTACTTAAGTATTTTAATTTTATACTACTTTATACTTTTACTTAACTACATTTCAGAGGAAAATACTGTACTTTTTACACCACTACCATTATTTGGTATCTGTAGCTACTTTTCAGATTTTAAAAATATATAATGAGCATAAAAAATACAAAGCATTATTATACAGTAAATTAAACCACCCAACAGTTTAAAAAATGAGTAAGATTAGGTATATATTACATACACATAACATGTCAATGATAATCTAATAGTATAATATATAATAATGTTACAATGACACAGCTCATTTTGGATGCATACTTCTAATTTTATACTTTAAGTATATTTTCTTGATAATACATACTTTTAATTAAGTAATATTTATTATGCAGGAGTTTACCTTGTAACAGTATTTTAAATTGGGTATTGCTATTTTACTTAAGTAAAAGATCTTAATACTTCTTCCACCATTGATGCTTTGAGGGGAAGCGACTCCACTGGAGGGGTTAGCATGAACTGTTTGGTGTGCATGTCAAGTAAACAATAATGGCCCTCAACAGCCATGCATTACTTCAAAAGGCCTCAATTACAAGAGATTATTACACATAAACGTTTCCGTTAAACAAGCCATTGTACGGATGTATACAGTTTTCAGCAGTAATTGTGAGAGTTGGAATGCCATCCTCTCCATTGTCAGTGACCGGCAGTTCATCTCCACAGGTGAAAAACAGACTATCTTTCCACAGGCTAGGATTACCAAAGAAAATAGGAAACAATATTATAAATGTTGTATAGCGGAAAGCCCCTTGTGCACAACAGACACTAAAGGAGTAATTTAAATAGAGCAGGAAGGAGTAACAATAAAATTAAAGGTTGCTGGCCTTTTCCCAGAATAAAAGCAAAGGACATGTATCCTGTTTGTGCATTCACATCCTTAGAAAGCTGAGCCTTCGCAGCCTTCATCTGAAGGCTATGACACAACTGCTTCTCAAACACCCCAAATCATTTGATTCACTTCCAGACGGTAAGTGCCCGAATCTAATCAGCAGAAACACAGTGTTCTGAAATGATGTCAGTGCTGCTGAGGACTGGTCATGCCGCAGGGTGCAGCCATTAGGCAGACTAGCTGTAAGCTAACCCCACGTAGGGTCATTCTTGTCATATCACATCAGAGATCTTTAACATTTCACCATTAGCCCCCTTTAGGTCTTAGCGGGCTTAGTCATATCCCAAGACATTTTGTTCATTCCCTTGCAATCACTGGTTAAACCTGAGGGGTGGTGACTAGACTTCAAGACTGACATATCACGCCACATGCAAGGAGAATGCATGCAGCGATACAGATTCATTGATCTAACGTAAACTGCTTTTGTAATTTGGTGTTAAATAAACAGATAGTGGGAACTAGCACATTTTTATTTAAATATAATAAAGTTAACACTTTTATGTGCCTGCTTCTAAAATTGCCTCCACACTGCCAACCAACACCAAAAACAAGCCATACAACCAGCCCACAATTCCTTCATGGTATAATGCAACATGGCACACTGGGGGAAATGCTTTAAATCGGTGCTCACATATCCACAAAGATAAAAAAAGGATGAATAGGTGGTTTTGCAAATCTGGTACATGTACCAGAGAGAATTATGTGCTATAGCCACAGTTTAAGAGGCAAAATTGAGAACAATTACCACCACCCACTTGGGAACTGGAAAAAATGATGTTCTATGTGGGAAACGAGACAGATTTCTTATATTTGCACTTAGCAACAGGACAAACTGCATACTGGGCATGACAAAACATGTGCTACCAAAAACAAACACATCATTAGGAATTTGACTCTGATGCACATTACGGTAGCTCAGCAATACTTTGATCACATTTTGGATGAGGGGGTAATTATGAAAAAAACTAAGTTCAACTCAAAATGACCTATTTAACACCAATGCAGATGCATTCGGGTAAATTTGCACATCCTCAGCAAGTTAACTATGTAGTATAGATCCATGTAAGCTTTTTCTAAAATAACTGGATTAAGGTATGTAGGTAAGGTATAAATCACCACACAGTTACTTTAAATGGACTAAATGGACTTGTTAGTGCACAAACTTGTTATACTTGCAGTATGTTATTTAAAGTGCTCATATTATGCTCATTTTCAGGTTCATAATTGTATTTAGAGGTTGTACCAGAATAGGTTTATGTGGTTTCATTTAAAAAAAAAAAAAAAAACATATTTTTGTCGTACTGCACATTGCTGCAGCTCCTCTTTCCACCCTGTGTGTTGAGCTCTCTGTTTTAGTTACAGAGTGAGGCATCTCACTTCTGTTACATCTTTTTTGGGAGTCGCACATGTGCAGGACCTAGGTAAGGACTACCAGCCAGTAAGAAGCAGAGTATGAGGACGTGCCACGCTAGCAGCTAGGCGAGCATTATAACGTGTGTTACAAAGTGACGAGCGTTAGTCACAGAAGTAAATGTTGGACTACAATAGAGCTGTTTGGAGCAGTTTGTGAACAGTGTTTTCTGTTGGAGATGGTAAGTCCCTTTGGGGTGGACTTTGGGCTTTTTCACTTTGTAAACCTATAACGTGCACAAAAAGATATATAACACAATAAAGTAAAGGGAAAAAGCCAAAAAGCATAATATGAGCACTTTAACAAAAGATCAATCCATTTTAACCATCTCCAAACTTGACTTCAGTTGTTTTAGAAAATATAAAACATGGGTCATGATTTTGGCTTCTGGAAGAATTGTTTTTCAGGTCATAATTTTACTCTTTCAATTTAAAAACAAAGATTGTGATTGAAGATTGACTGCAGATTACTCCTTTCTTCATTCTTTCCGTTCAGCCGAGGAAGCTCTCCCTGGTCGTACCTATTCGCCCACTTTCTCTGTTGTTTCTTGTTTGTCAAGTTGACAGACGCCACTAGCTTCCCTGAAAAGTTGAAATCTGATGTAGAGAAGATCTAGAAAACTAGGATCTAGAAAAAAATATTTAAAGCTTTAGTGCATAACCTTTTGATATTAATGAACATCCGTTACATTCAAGCCATTGCCAAATGAGTTGATACAAAGCTAATTAAGACTATCAGCTCCACACAACTCTCTGTATTTCTCAGTATGGCTATGGCTCGTCCAGTGACTTTCCCGCGCAGAAACTCGAGTGAAGATAATTACCTCTTCTGAGGAGTCCATCATGTTGTTTTTAATCCTCTGTGTCCTCCTTGGCTGCTAGCAACTGCATGGAGGAGGGGTGGGGGGGTGTGCGCGATCACGTAAGGCTTGTATCATGTGGACGCGCCGACAGTTTTGTTGTCAATACTTAGAACTCCTCATGGGGGTGACAGAAACTACGCACTATAGCTTTAAGTACTACATTGATCAAACACACTGCAGAGCTGGGTTACAATAGACCTTTCCACATCTTTTTTGTTTGAGTTAGAAGATGTTTGCATATAAGAGCAGAACTGAGGTTCAGGTGCAGGGCCCCAGGCTCAACTAATCCTACTTGAAGTGCCCGTCCCATTAGACCGTGTAATCAGGAATGTGCTGCAAAGCAGGTGTGTTAATAATGCTTATTAAACAAACGCTGTCTGCTTTGGATACCTGATGTCGGTGATGTCATGACAGACATGAGATGAGGGAGGAAGGTAAGGCTAGTGAGGAGTATTTTCACAGACTGCCGAGTCCAGACAGAGAAGCTCAGCGAAAATAGCTCAAGGGGCAAACAAGGTAACCTTTTTCAAAAGAAGCTTCAGGGGGTGTCTGCCAAGTCCCACACAATACTGTCTGCAGTGAATGTCTGTGTTGCACTTGTACCGCACTGCAGAACAAAATATCTTAAAACGTCTGAGTGCATAATCAGATCAGATCTACTGAAACGGTCCAAAGCTGTTCGTCTGAATGCAAAAAATGCATCACAATGTGATGTGTAACTTAATATGTTCCTTACAAAAGTATACATTGTGCCCAGAGTGATGTTGTTAAAGAGCCTTACAACTGGAATTACCTATGAATCCACATTGGCCTGACAATGAACCCTACCTGAGCATTCCAATTAAAATACAGAGTATAATAATCTAATTGCAACAAAAGATCAGTGGACTACCTATTACAAAAAACACTGAATAATGCTAGTGGTGCATGCAAACAGATAAGACATAAAAAGTACAAAAACAGTATGAAGCATTGGTTTGCTACCTTAATACCATCTTATTACCGCAATTACACTTGTGTAATACACTAATTTGCAGAACCAAACTTACTTTGGGCTATAAAGTACCATTATTATCAATCATTTAGCTGAATTGTGGCATCACATGCACTCATCAGTCACTGCAGAGGGAAACATATATCAAAGTACTTCATGAAGTTGTTTCTGTTTCATTATAGCTATTGTTTATTCCACTTCTGCTACTTAATTTTTATCATTACTACTGTGTCTCTTTTTTTGTGATGCACAGTAGTTTGGGCCACTTTTATCACCTGTAATGATATACCTCATGGACAGATCAAGGAAATTAGAAGCGACATCAATATCTTCCTACATGTCATGAGATCATAATGCAAATATAGAGGAATGCAGACCCTACACTCCCTGCTGATGCCCTGGATTAAGCCGGGCACATAAACATGTTGCACTGAGGTCACGGAAATCTCTTGTGTTCATGACATCATAACCACAGAATAAGCCATGAATACCTAGTACGGGGCTATAATCAGATCTCCTACATGGTAACTGTTGTTAAGAATAAGGGCCAAAGGATAAAACTGTCAAATTTACTTGAAAGATGAGCATATCCATTCTAAGACATCTCCATGATTCACGGGGAAGGCCCCTGTTGTTGAGAGGGGGGTTTAAGGCAAGTCTGGACACACCCATGCCAGTCGGGACATGCCCATCAAGGGGCCACTTGGTTCTAAAAGTAGAGAGAGATGGGACATGGGGATCAAAGGGCCATTTGTTTACAAGGTGTTTGCCCACTTACACAGAAAAGAACTCAAGGGACAAGAAAGCAGGTGATGCCATAGACTGTAAACATAATGGACGTAGTATCAGAGCCAGAAGTGAACATATTTGGGCAAGAGGACGGAGCTAGGACGGATGATGCCACTAAGCCATGTGCTAAGCTAAATGCTAAAGAGGGAAAATTGCCAATGTTCAGCCAGCGGACGCGAGTCATCCAAAGGAGTTTTGCTGGCGGTTAAACGGGGACCTCCAAGCACTAGCACTGTTCACAGAGCCATTAAAAATCAACAAACTTTCCCTTAAGCTACCAGCTAATGCTAGCTAGCTAGCTTTTGTTGGCAAGGTGCTACTGAACAAGACATTTTTAGGCAACCAAAATGAGAAAATTAGGGGGAAAATACGAAATCCTGTAATTTGATTTATTTTAATTAACTTAATGGTGTTTTAGGTTTTCTAAGATGCCTGGGACAGAATGTTAAGCAAAATTAAGGGGTTGCTAAAGTCACAGGAAGCTTTCCAAAAAAGAACTCATAGACTTGTCTTTGATTGTTTAACCACACAAGTACTAGCATTGAAATAGCCAAGGGTCAAGCACTTGCTGAGGATGTTACGTGGGTCCAATAAACAAACGAAAAAAAGCCCAGAAATGACTGAAGTGAATGATGTGTGGAAGCAGGAGCGGTGGATTTAAGTGCTACAAAGTGACTGGCTATGCCCTCTCTTTGTGTCCTAAGGGCAGAGTGCATCCTCTATGAGTCCCCTGACGTTCTCAGGACTCATTCATGGGTAATGTACCAGACAGAGCAGATTACTCCTTTCTTCATTCTCTCCGTTCAGCCGAGGAAGCTCTCCCTGGTCATACCTTTTCGCCCACTTTCTCTGTTGTTCTGTTTGTCAAGTTGACGGACTAAATATTTAAAGCATTAGTGTGTAACTTTTTGATATTAATGAACATCCGTTACATTCAAGCCGTTGCCAAATAAGTTGATACAACGCTAATTAAGACTATCAACTTTCACAACTCTCTCTGTATTTCTCAGTATGGCTATGTTAGAAAATTGTGTCGTCCGGTGACTTTCCTGCGCAGAAACTCGAGTGAAGATAATTACCTCTTCTGAAGAGTCCATCATGTTGTTTTTAATCCTCTGTGTCCTCCTTGGCTGCTAGCAACTGCATGGAGGAGGGGTGGGGGTGCGTGCACGATCATGTAAGGCTTTAAGTACTACGTTGGTGTTTCAGTCACAAAAAGTCTCCATAATCATCAGATCCTACACTTTTTTAAACTGGGATTTTTGAAAACTTAGTTTTACCTGAGGTCCAAGTCATATAAATAGTCTAGAATGTGTACCTTTTGCTTCATAAAGGACTAATAGGTCCATGCAATTCAACCAATTGTTTAAGAAACAATAATAAAACTTAAATAAAAAAGGATAGAACAGATTTTTCAGGGAGTTGCTCCATTACTTCTGCTCACTGTTACTTTAAGTCAGTGGTTCTCAAACTGTTTTCAATAATGTACCCCTTTTGAATTGTTTCTTTAAGCCAAGTACCCCCTGACCAACGCTAATCATTTTTGGTAGAAAAAAGTCTATATAAAGAGGAACAGTACAGCGCTGTCAGCGATAGATTTACTAAACAACAGCCTTGTCATTGAAAAATTTAAATTAGCATTTAAATGCTAATGAGAAAAAACTGTAAAAAAGACAAAACCTTGGAAAAAGATGGTAGAAAGAAGGAAGGAAGTAAGGCAAGAATAAGTTGAAAATAGTATCAAAAAGTTCAAAAACAGTGACATAACTTTGAAAAAAGCGAGAAACTTGTAAAAAGTAGAAGGACAGTAGAAGGAAGGAAGGCAAGAATAGGTCCAAAGAAGACGACACAAATGTCACATTTTTGGTAGGAAAAAAAAGTCTACATAAAGAGGAATAATGTTCTGGACAACAGCCTTGTAACTAATAAACATTTTGTTAAATATCTCACGTACCCCATGCAGTCCTCCAAAGTACCCCTAGGGGTACACTTACCCCCATTTGAAAAACACTGCTCTAAGTGAACAATTTGACATCAAGGATTGTTTGAAGTGATGGTTAAAACCGGATCTCTGAGACTGAGTGATTGCTATCAGCGACTTGTGTTTCCTTTAAGTCCTTCAAGAGCCATCTGAAGATTTCCGCAATGGTTCTGCACTGTGAGCAGTGCTGGGACCCTATTCAGTGTTTACATACACTCACTCATCCATCTCAAACACAACGGTGATGGAGGAGTGTTGGCAATGAGGCATTCACGTGTAGCCCATGGCCTATTTGTCTTCAATGAGCAGTGTCTGCCCAAATGCAAATAGCTGAAAAAAATATATATTCCCCTCTTGTGTCTCGGATCTCTCCAGTAGGAAATACCACCGTTGTACATATGGAAAAAAATCCAATAGATGAGTTTTGACAATGATAATAAGGTGTTGTAAGGTGAAAGTCATGATACAGGAGATATGACTCATTATTTTGGATTTCTTTTTCATGAGAAATAAATATAATTATGTATGTAACGTATGCATGCATTTTGAATATATACAACTGCTAAAGCCCAGGGGAAAACTAAATTATAAAAGTGCCATATGCATTTTGTCAAATTAGAAAATTATATATACTGCCCAAATGTTATGTTATGCTTCCTAATCTCATTTTACCAGAACAAATGTAAAATGTTATTGTTGTAAAATAAACCCAATTGATGGGCAGTGTCTGTTTTGTGGATTTAGGACATAAGACTTCTGTATCCTTGGTATTAGTGTTGGGATGTATATAATATATACAGATCACATATCTCTAAAAAATCTAACTTACATATGATATGAACTACTGCCTAAACCCAGAATTAACTCAAAAAGAGGCATTAACAAGTCATGTTATGTCATGTAAATGCCAGTAGCCATTGTAGCATAGCAAACAAACTGAGACCGAAGCTTGCCTTCAAAGCAAAATGGTACAAAACTGTGCTGAATTTGTGCCTAGAGAGGCGAAATTAGTGTTCCAAGCTTCAACACTGCCAACTCCATAACAAAATCTTGAAGAAGCATAATGCAAAATATTATAATGACATTGTACAAGCGCCTTACTGTAGCAAGTAACGGTGTTTTAGCAATAAAGAAGCATGAGAAACTTAGAACCAGACAGCAACAAAGTAAAGCAAATGGTCACATTCCAAATGTGTGATTTTGTACTTACTAAACATTTCCATCCTTGCTACATCTATTCATGTATCAACCATGTAGGTCTAATGAAAACATAATACAAATAATATTATTGTATCAATATACAGTTTTTTTTTTAGTTAATCTGATCAGGAGACTCTTCAACCATTCATTCACTGCAATGGAATGTTTTGTCGTTCAGTAAATATACTTTGATCGTGGCGTACACAGTGCGATAGGTTCACTATCACATAGACACACAGACGGTCCCTTCTCAGGACCCTTCACCACTGACTTAGACATTGGCACTGTCACAAACTCCGGCAGACAGAGTGAAAGAAAGCAAAAGAAAGGGAAGAGCTGGCATATGAGTAAGGTCCACAGGTTTGGCATCCAGTGGGGCTGGCAGAAACACAGCTAAAGATGGCTGAGTGCATTCCCACCCTTGGCAAAACAAATGGAACTGTTGTTTGGGTTCAGAGGAGCTGGCCCTCAGAAAGGACACCGCGGGAGGGAGGTTGAGGGGTGGGCAGGCCAGACAGGGACAGACGAGGACACTGGAGCAGGGTGGCAGGGTTGCATGGCTCACACCACCCACCATCAGCTCTAACAAACAGCATCGAACTGTTCCCAGAGGGGAAAGTTTGTGGAGAAAAGAAAAGATCAAACTTTGTAAAAGTCCCAATTTAAATACAAAAGATGTTGTAATGTGTATGAGGCATATTTTTTTGCATTGCATTCAGAGAATGAAAGAGGTAAAAATATGATGAGAAGACACGCCATGACAAGTTGCTTTCTCTAGGCATTTAAACTGCATAGCTGTCATCAAAGGGTTTATTGTTGATATTTTCTGAATGAAAGTGACTGTGGAGCTCTGTTTGGTGAATCAGTTGTGTTAAACATGTGGTGAAGTTAAGACATTATTCAACCTTAAATTATCTGTTAGGGTAATAATGCCATAATATTTTTCCGTCTTTCTTTGACTCTGCTCTTAAGCACTTTGGGAGGCTAATCCAGATCACAGGAAGCTGAGGAAGAGTGTCTCATGTGGCTCAGACAGCCCAGGGGACTCGTCTGTCATCAGGTGCGATTAAGACACAAATCGGGCTGGAACAGTGAAACTGCCCAATGCAGCACACACTGCAAACGGTGACGGTTAGGCCTTGAGATGTGTGTGGGAGTGACTTAGGATAAAAAGATTGATGCTGGCTGACGTTAAGTAGCAGTTTTGGAGGGGGAGAATACTGCTGATGTTGGCGGTCACCTTCATCTCTATTATGGACTTTTTGCTCCAATAAAGTCATGAACTAAAAGTTGCTTTTTTTTAGCAATCACATCTTAAGAACTGTAAATATTAGACAAAGTAGACAAATAAAGGATTCAAATACTGTATATCAGCTTTGTTTGGGACGTACATTTTACTTTACTTTCTTTTTGTTATTCTTTGCATTGTAATGTTATGTGAATAGTATTTAAATCCATGTGAGCCTGAAAACGGTATAAAGGGGAAAGTTTCCAAAGTAAATATAGTCTGCCGAGGTTTTTTTTTCTTTTTCTGCTGCAGTAATGTTAAGTTTGAAACAACTATCAAGTCATGTCCAATGCTGTCATTTTTCTAGTTGGTACAGTCTCCTACACTGTGCAACCTTTCTTCCTGCTCTGACTCCAGTAAGCATTGCTCACATACACTGTCACCAGTCATCACTACTTTTCCTTACTACAGTAAGTGTGGCAAAAATATATCCTTCGGTTTCCTTCTGTGAGAGTCAAATAATCCTCTGCACTAAAAATAAAAATTAAAAAAGATATCTAATGTTCCTACATCTGCTTTGTCTATTCTTGTTCACAACACCAACTCTCTGCTCTCCATTTTTGCTAGGGTCTGCATGAAAACTGAGACACAATCACAATGCGGACAGCACGCAAACACGTAAATAACGTGTGTAAACACATGTGGTGTGGTTGGATTAATGATTATACAAATAGCATATCCAGACAGATCAAATTTTAGTCCCAAGGGTGTGTGGGGTCCATGTGTACTGGCCAGATGAAAACAAAAAAAAAAACACATGCAAGTAGACCACACTGAAAGTCTTTCTAAATATAGGAACATTTCTAATTATTTCTAATCAAAACCTACATGACGCAAATCTACCTAACTTATTCACCAACTGGAAATTATGTGAGAACTGGTTAATGGCATACACACTCAGTAAGTAGAAAGTCAGTACGGTTCAGTAAACCCTTTAAGATGATATGCTATCTCACTTGAAGAATGTTTCAGATAATGCTGCGGCTTTATAATCGTACCCAGGCAGGCTTGTGGTGCTCAAGACACCTGGCTTCCAAATCCTGTCGGTCACGTCTCCATTTTTGGTAGACATTTTTCAGAGTCATTAAATGTGCCGTGCTGGATCTGCAGACAGGGTGGCCGTGGCTATTTGGCTTTGGCTGTGGCATGAAAATGAAAGAATGCTGTTCTTAACAAATAACTGAAATTCACCAGAACTCCTAGTGATATTTTGTGAGGAGAAGCAAACATCTTCTGCACTAAATCTATCTAATTTTACTTTATTAATATAATTAAAGTATTATGGTAGTTCAATATTACTTTTATAAAAGATGACCATTTATGAAGTCATAAAGTGCAAAAATGTGGATGGGTGCTGCTTATTTGCAAATATTACAGTGAAAAGCAATGATTTACTATGAATCTGCAATATTCCTCATATTCTATTACTTAAAAAGATTCAGGGTGGTTAATCATCTTTCAGTAACGCTTGAACAAGTTAAGTCGGTCCTTTAAAAAAAGGAAACATCTCAACCACAGTCACTCAGGTCTGAATTGTACCAGTCAGAGTTAGCAAACACTACCAGACTATCTTAAGTCTCTCTGAAGAAAAGATTATGTTTATATTGTTAGAAACTCTCCAGCCAACCTCACAATAAGTGAGTCTATTGGCTTTTTTGTCTTCAGAATATATAATCTGTATAATGAGAGTACATCTTTCATAAACATCTCATTTTTTCACTGACAAGCACAGAGATACAATTCAAATCTCACTTACACATGTCCATGCTGTGAGGCACAGTACTGACAGATGTGCACACAGCTTAATTAATCCAAAACATGTGTGTGCAAAACCAGACACACACCATGCATACAAGCCTTAATATCTGCTTGCTTCCACACCCAACATCACAATAGTCAAGTTTATTTCATCCATAAAAATGGAAATTACAGTGCTCATGCACAAATCACCACTTCCTCCTTGATAGCAACAACAGGTAAAGCCATATAATGTTTACATGAAAGACGATGCTTGCCGATGCAGATGAGCACCTCCCACGCAACTACCTCACTCCCCACCTCCCTCTTGGCAGAGCATACCAATTTCCACCTGGATGGTCTTCAACTATGTGCCAAGAGGATATCACAGGCGCTCCATATCCTCTGTGTGACAGTGTAATTCCCTCTGCCCTGCAGCAATGTCTGTAAAACTCAGACAGTTTACATGTTCATGTAGCTACATTGCACAGGGGAAGAGTGATTTGCCAAGTATTTTGTGCATTTATTTGATTTCTGGCACACACACACACAGCTTAACCCCTCCAACATTAGCTACCACAGGTGTAACAAAGCCAAAGGGGGAGGTGTGTTTGATCTTTCTTTCTATTCAGCGTATGGCAAACAAAACCCAGTGCTCTTGACCGATTGTTGAGTCTTCTGCTTTGTTACATTATAATATATAATCATTGCCATTTGAGTTGAGTGAAAATACTTCATCTTAGTACAGAGCAGCACAGAAATGACTATTATGTGGATAAATGGATATGGGGTACAGGGATGTATCAAGTTCTAGACATTATTCAACCCAGGTATGTAGAAGAACTCTGCTATAATTAGGTAATATTGTATTTCACACTTGATTACAGTACAAAGGAAACTAGTTAAATACATTTCAATCACTTAGATTCAACATTTAATTAAATCTTCTGAAACCAAAGCCAAAAACTCTGGATAACTGACAGTTGAGGTTTATTTAATATGTGATGAACTGTAACATGTTATCAATCAAATACAGTAAAGTACAGTGAGCCACACCAAAACCCTGTAGCTAAGGGCCAGTATATACAGTAACTCAGCGTATAATACCACCATTGCAGGAGTTACATGAGAGATGAGATAAACTAAAGACACTTTCAAAGTTAGACTGCTAAATAGTTTATTGACTTGGAAGGTCAGACATAATAGAATTTATGTACAACTCCAAAAACAACAAAAACAAAAAACAAGACTTCTTGATCCAACTCTGGAGTAACTTACCTTTTAAATTCTGAGCTGGCCCTATATTGAGAAAATCCAGAGTAATCCATCCCAGAATATCTCTGTGGCTGAAGAGAACTAATGAGAAACAGGATGTTAGGTGGTATGTGCATGCATGTGTGTGTTTGGCAATTTATAAAGCCAGCATGCAATCAGGTTGCCTAACAAGCAAGGCTGGGCAATATATCGATATTATATCGATATTATATCAATATCGTGATACGAGACTAGATACTGTCTTAGATTTCGTCTTAGATTTTGGATATGTAATATCATTATATGTTAAGTGCTGTCTTTTTCTGGTTTTAAAGGCTGCATTACAGTAAAGTGATGTAATTTTCTGAACCAGACTGACTTCTTACCAGACTGTTCTAGCTGTTCTATTATTTGCCTTTAACCAATTGTCAACCCTCCAATATCGTGGCAATATCGACATAGAGATATTTGGTCAATAAAATCGTGATATCTAATTTTCTCCATGTCGTCCAGCCCTGCAAACAATAAGTGCAATAAGTTATTGGGGTCACGCAATATGTTAGTGGTGCAAAATATGGGCTGTTGGATTGTTCTGCAACATACGCATGTACTGCATAGGTTATGTGGAAGTGTGTCATTTGTGCAATATGTTGGCTATTTGGGTTGTACAATATGTTAGTTGTGCAATATGTAGGCTATTTGGGTTGTGCATTACGTCAGTGCACTGTGTCATTTTGTGCAATACGTATGGGTTTGTTCAATTAGAAACTGCCAATGAAAGGAGGAGTTAATGTGCTTACTATATAGGTACCTGTCTAATGTATATAAGAGCATGTTTTGTGTTGCATGAGAGTATGTCTTGAGAGATGCTTATTTTCTGTATTTTGTGTTGTCCTTGTAAAGCTGCGGAAAGGACAGAGTCCAAAACAAACTTCCCTTTGGGGACAATAAAGTATATCATATCTTAACAAGAGTCAAAGATGTTTACCTGATGTTAAGTGGTACCATGCAGTAAGCTACAGTATGAGCCATGAACACATTGATCCTCAAATTTCAGGTGTACAATATATATTTAAATGTTTCATAGTGATCAGAGGATGTAGGGCTTGGCCTTGATTTAGTTTGGTAAATATACCAATGTTGGTTGTTGACCAATGAGGATGAACATGTGCATTGTGGATCACAAATCTACTACACACATGTACTAGAGTCAGAATGCTTGCATTAAAATGCTTAGATTAAAAAAATCTTATATGATTGCAGTTTTCAATCAATAAAAGGTGGATGTCATAAAAATGGGCCACAATTACAAATTACATTTCTCAACTGACAGACTTGAGTTTAAAAATAGTCTTCTTATCTTTTAAATGTCTATATGGCCTACACTTGGCCTGTCTCTCCGAGTGTCAGTTTGTCAGACAGCATTTCCCTATCATGTCTAAATTTATTCATGGCAAACTGAATGTCTTTAGTCAGACTTGTCTTATGCTTAAAGACAGACAGTCCTGCACGAGGCTCTCTGAGTGCTATGCAAAAACCAGATTTCAGACAGTATGGAAATTGATTAAAGGATTTCTGGAAATATGATGTTACACCCATTAGAATGAGCTTGAGACAACTAAACAGCTAAAGGAACAAACAGAGGCATATGTTCATTGGGTTTTTTAAACCGATTCTCCATCATAGACAGCCAACACCAAACACCCCCACCCTCAACCCCAAGCTAAGGCTATCAGACAACTAAAGCTGCAAAAGCAAAATGACCCGGTGACAGTTAAAGCTCTTGTGAGAGTTTCTGTCTGGTTTCTGGGCTGATCTATCAATCCTGAGACTGGATTATATAGTCTCCACTGTTTTTCAAAGACCACAGCAAAGGACTGGCTTCAGATACACACAACTCAGAGAATGACATGTTTCAATTTTAAGGAAGTGGTCTATGGCCAGGTCAAATTTTACAGATGTTTGTGCACTTACACTCACCGGTCACTTTATTAGGTACACCTTGCTAGTACCGGGTTGGACCCCCTTTTTCCTTCAGAACTGCCTTAATTCTTTGTGGCATAGATTCAACATGGTGATGGAAACATTTCTCGGATATTTTGGTCCATATTGACATGATATGATTACATATTATATTATTATTACAGATTTATCGGCTGCACATCCATGATGCAAATCTCCTGTTCCACCGCATCCTAAAGGTGCTGTATTGGATTGAGATCTGGTGACTGTGGAGGCCATTTGAGTACAGCAAACTCATTGCCATGTACAAAAACAGTTTGAGATGATTTGAGCTTTGTGACATGGCTCGTTATCCTACTGAAAGTAGCCACAAAGATGGGTACACTGTGGTCATAAAGGGGATGGACATGGTCTGCAACAATACTTAGGTAGGCTATGGGGTTTAAACGATGCTCAATTGGTACTAAGAGGTTCAAAGTGTGCCAACAAAATAACCCCCATACCATTACATCCCCACTAGCCTGAACCGTTGATACAAGGCAGAAAGGATCCATGCTTTAATGTTTCTTACGCAAAATTTGGACTCTACGATCTGAATGTTGCAGCAGAAATCGAGACTCATTAGACTAGGCAACATTTTTTCAAACTTCTGTTGTTTGGAGAGCCTGTGCCAATTGTAGCCTCAGTTTTCTGTTCTTAGCTGACAGGAGTGGCCCCTGGTAAGGTCTTCTTTTGCTGTACAGTAGATTCTGCTTCAAGGTTCAATGTGTTGTGCGTTCCGAGATGATTTTCTGCATACCTTGGTTGAAGAGTGGTTAATTGAGTTACTGTTTCCTTACTATAAGCTAGAACCAGTCTGGACATTCTCCTCTGACCTGTGTCATTACAAGGCATTTTTGCCAAAAAATTTAGTTGCCACATGATTGGCTGGTTGAACAGGTGTACCTGTTGTATAGTGTATATACTCCCATGTTTTCTATAGACCAAAGCTTAGGACTAGCTTCAGATACACACACCTTAGGGAATGACATGTTCTGATTTTAAGGCTCTATGGCCAGGCCAGGTTTTACAGATGTTTGTGTGCATATATTCCAGAGTAAATTTTACCAAAAACTTAAATAACAAAAAAATTCTGAAATCACAGCATGTATAGGAAGTTAAGTATAAATTATTAGTTTCAGACACAAGCTGTAATAAATATCATTGTTAATCTCCAGATACTAATGTCTGGGTGGATCCTCCAGTTCATGTCCCCCGTCCTCCTCCCTCTCCACACACAGACTGGCCAGGGTGCTGTGTTCCTGCCCTCCTGGCCTGCAGGTCAACGGACGGGCCGATTACCCACAAGTCCTTGACACAAGACAAATCTGAACGCTTTCATCTGTGTCGGTGGGTTGCCCCTCAAAGCCTTGTTACAGGATTGACGCTCACCAATTAGCACAATTAGCTTTTGGCAAGCCGCCGGCGGCTTCACATGGCACCAGCTTTGTACTGATGGTACCTGACAAGCTCGCAGATCAGTCATGTCTGCCATCACAGGAGGTAAGTTGGTTGCAGGATGGACAGGAAAACAAAGATGTAACTAAAACATACACATGTACATGCCCATGTACACAGGTCGTTGACACAAAGAAAGCACAGATACAAAACAATTCTTAGTTATTGCTCAAGAATAATTTTAAGTCCATCTTGCAGGAGTAGAAAAAGTGTGCTATTCCTGATATTTGTATTAGGTAATCACAATGGGTGATTTAAAACTAAAATACAAGTGGAGTGTGTGGTCTAATATGATTAGAAAACATCACAGTCACTATATGATGACTAATGCATTTCAGAGTACATTTCTTATGCAAAGTATGATAACAGAAAACCTTAAAGACGTGTCGGTCTTGTGATGGACCTGTTAAGTTCTTCTCTTGGTTTTTATAAAACTACACAGTCATATATCACATGCTGTCATTTGTCTTTTTAGGACAGGGAGAGAGTTTGTTTGTGAGGTCATGTTCCCTTAATGTTTTATCCAGAATGCTCTGTTGAGAGGCTCCCATGTCAAAGTCTTTTGAAGAGATGAAAAACATTGGCAAATAAAGTGGCTTTACGGGGGGAAATCCAATCCAAGCAAGGGTTCCCTGCCTTTTCTGAAAAAAAATGTGTACATGGGTACAGTATAGGAGAATAACATCTGGAGGTGGTTGTGCCATGAAGGAATGCAGACGCTAAAACACGGAGGCTTTGGACAGAGTGCAGAGCATCATTATAGCAATGTGAGTGTGTCTACTGTATGTGTGTGCAGTATGCATGGGAAATCCGCTTGGAAAACAATACACCAACAGCAGTATACGGGAGGAAGCCAACACATGTAGCCTCAATACCTGAATTTGTAGCGAAAACTCTGATAGACCACTCAATGTTATTTAGATGTTTATTTGTGATCAGGTCCTGTACCAGTTGAAGATAACACTGGTGACTTACCAAAACAGCAATACTACATCAGAGTGACACTCAAAAAGTCCTATATCTTTATGAAAAACTGACAGGAAATCTTCAAGGTCAAGAACTAAATAACCATCATCCTCAATGGTGCACTCTATGAAAAGGAATGAATCTGAATCTGAGCTATAAATTAAGTTCCACAAAAAGAGACAGACCACCAAAAAGATCCAAACAGCAGTCAAAGTCACTTTGCGGTTATCCAATAGACTTCCATACCTATGGACAACAATCATAAACGTGAATGCTGGTAATAACGATGAACTGGAAAGAAAGGGTACCCCCAAAATATTTTGATAGAGGCTACTTAACAGAGATACATAATCAGGCCACAATCAGCAATGTTTGCCTCTCAGGTCTAAAAGTAAAAAAGCAACCTCACTGTCTCTTATGAAGAGCTAATATGCGTGGAGTATATGAAAAAGGGCTGGAGCTGTCCATCAATTCCTCATCACTGATGCGACTGCTTGATAGTACGGTGTTCTCTCACACCTACCAAGTAGAGCTACATAAAAAAAACAGGCAAAACCCTGTGGCCTGGATACAATTGGTGTGCTGATAAAAAAAAAAAAAAAAGCCCCAGACGATGAGCAGAGAGATAAGCAGAAGGGGGAGTCTGGGGCACTGACGTTCTGCCACAATACTGTCCTTGGCCCTCTTGCTTTTCCTCAGACTTGTCAGTGTAATCTCTGTGCATGGCTACACTGAGTATCTTAGGTAACACTGCTTGAGATCAGTATCTCCCCTCAAAACAAGAAGCCAGGAAGTGTTCCGTCTGTCATTACCACAATTCACCCAGCACTGTGGTTTTCCTCCTCACATCAAATCCGTTCTTCATGGTTTCCTTCCCAGGGATCTTGTGTAAGTTAGTTTTCTAAACCTTTCCAGCTGAGGACAGTAAAGGAGAGGGAGACCACAGCGTCTGTGTATGTGTGTATGTGTGTATCTACGCGTGGTGTTGTCGGAGTGCAGCTGCATTCCTGAGGGTGAGCAGTGAATTGACCACATAACCCCATGGCGTGTGTGGGAGTGTGACACAAGGCGGAAGGGAGATTATGGTGGAAAGGTTTGTTGATGTAAAACACGACTGTTTGATTTTCACGGGTGCGCGCATGCATTCATAAATGATCACATCCGCACAGCTGCTCATGAATGGGCGTGTTAGAGCGACACACCTTGTCTGATAACACTTGGGCGCATCTGGAGGTCTCGAAGAAGAGACAAGTTAAAAGAGCGACTTAATTATCTGGCCTGAATACCAAAGACAAACAAATGAAAACATTCCCATCTCTTCTTCTCTTCGCTCTTCCTGCCATGGTGTTCCTTCTCCTCACAAACATGTAGATGTTTGCAATCCACATGAATGCCTCAAAATAAAGAGTGCACTAAAACACCTTATCATTAGTTGTTGATTGCACTGGGAAGCATAGTGACCTCAATAAACTGTATTGCAAAACTGTGATTTATGTCAGCAAAACAAAAATCAAAGAAGGGAGGCTGCAAATTCCATCTTTTCTCAGAAGTCATTAAGCACAAAACCGGTTTCAAAACAACTTTGTGTGCGCTTTTCCCTGTAATCAAATGAAATGGACCACCTGAATCAGTCAGTTGCTCCAACCCTTGGGTGTTTTGGATGTTAATCTGCTGAAGTGAGCTTAAACTGAGGACACTACTTGGGAAATAAGTCACAAACAATGTCATCATCTAATGTTTGGTAAAATAAACTGTACTAAATGTTCTTGATCCCCAGTACCTGATTGTCCATTGCTCAGCTACAACAAAGTTGTATTTGACTCACTGTTTTCAGCTGTTTTTGTAACAGCAATATCTAAAGGTAATGGGAAATCCTGTGGCCCAATAGAGTCAGTTCCATGATACGTACATTGTTGCATAAAAACTGTCACTTCTGTTATACACCATTTGTAAGGACAAAACATTTTATGGTAATATTCCAAACAGACCATTGTCCATTATCACCAGAGAAGGAAATAGACAATGCCAATGGTTTAGTGTATGGAGCGGCTCAATTGTGGGGCAGATGTATGTGAAAGGGTGCAGTCTGGTTGTCTTATCACAACATTCAGTTTGAGCCCTGAAGACAGAGACAGCGTTATCCTCTCATTGTCATGGAGAATAATGCCTTGGAGACTTGAGGCACAAAGACTGGAGGAAAGTTAGCCTTAAAACTTCTTTGGGTATAGTCTTAGAAATTTGCATGATGGAAGAACATTCTTAGAGGAAGGCTTCATGTTCAGTCTGTGGGTTAGGATAGAGCATCATATTTATGCCAGCTGGATATCAATGACCTCATTGGTATATATTTTTGTACTACTACAACTACTACTACTACTACTACTACTACTACTACTACTACTACAACAATTGCTATGAAAGAAAGGACATAGAAAGGGGAAAAGATAGGGCTGGACAGTTAATCGAAAATGTATTGACATCAAAATTCTGAAGCTGTTATCAACGTATTTTTCCCATGACCATAACTTATTCCTGTTGATAGGCTTACTTTCTCCTTAAAAACATTCTACCATGTGTGTAGTCACGTGACTTCGCCCGGACCAGTCAGCCGCATGGAAAGCATAATGGAGGATAACTCAAACACCCAGTCTGAGTCATCTGAGCAACTTGTGGCTTCAGAAAAGATGATTTAGAACGTCGTGATTAATTATCGTTATCGAGTTAAATGTGCAATTAATCGTGATTTTGATTTTAGCTCATATCGTGCAGCCCTAGGAAAAGAGTAGTGGAATATTTGTCTAAACAACGTGATGCAGATCGGTCTATACCAGGAGTTGCACAACAGAAACCCTGTACAGAAAAGACATGCTTGTGCGAGACAATAAAACCTTGAGCGTGGGTGAGCTAGGCCTATATAAACTTTGATGGCAGAAATGTGTGAGTTTCTGTTGTTAAGCAATCAGAAAAATAAAAACAGCTCGTACAAGGTTTGCATAGACTTGTGCATGTGCACACACGTGTATCCACACATGTAGCAGGCTCATTACACCCCTGTATCTCCACTCAAGTGGAAAACACCCCCGTCACTTTCCCCACAGCATCCTCACTCTCTAGATAGTTCCCAGTCAACATCCATCCCTGTCACCCTTCCTCAGAAAAATCCTTGAAGAGGTCAACCGAGAGATTAAGACCCTTCAAATGGGGTCATGGAGATCAATGATCAAACAGAGGGCCAGGCCCAGCCCCCATGCCCTCACTCCACCCACTTTATTTCAGGAAGCCTGATAATAGAGACAAAAAATGCTGGCTAACTACTTCCATTTCACCATGACTCATCCAACCTCTTAATCTCTGGCAGTGGCCTCACCTTTAGCTGTCACTGACAGTTCCATAAATCACAGATCAGAACATCTCCATGAATTGGGTGTGAATCTCAGAAATGTGAGAGTAAACACAAGTGTTCGCAAAATTACATGACATTGGTAAAAGGATAGGATCCAACAATAGACTAAAAAAAACGTCTGCAAAATCCAATACTTATATTTTTATGAGATGTTATCACAACGTATGCTCATTGAAATTACTAGACGTAAAACTAGACAAGCATAGACACAATAGCGAAATAAAAAATAGTCATGTATAAGTACAATCCTTCACACAATGGGTCCATTAATTATAGGACTTAGCAAAAACATGCAATCACACTTGTCATACAGTGATCTATTTCATCTCCCCTGCTGTGCAAGGGCTCCCTGATTTTTATTGTGCCTTTATTGTGTGTTTTGTGTGTCCAGAAGGGGCACACATGCATTGGTCAATAAGACCTCTTGAATGGAAAAAACACTTTTGTTGGTTGTGGGTTTTCCATCATTGTGTGAGCCACATTCCAGTGGACCACAGGAGAACAGAAACTGGCTGCGGAGAAAAACTCCACTCAGCTGTGGGGTTGGTGAGGTTGTTCTCTCCAGAAAACACGCCTTCCAATGAGTTATACGTTTTCTCATGCTAGAGTTTGTCAACATTTTTAGAGGTAAAAGCTAGCATACTTTTATTGGGAGTATACAAGTAAAGAAAGAGAAAAGAAGACATGAAAAGAGAATTAAAAAAATGACAAAAGGTTTGAAAGACTTAACCTGTGGGTGCATCGAATGCATACAGCTATGTATACTCTGCGAAAACAAGGCACAGGTGTACCATTTGTTACATGCAACTCTTAGTTTATAGCCAGTATTCCACCACAATGTTCTGAAAGGAGTTGTGTGTCAGGTTTAGGTTTAAAAAAAAAAAAAGCAAGAACAGGAAATGGGCATAAAGTGAGAGAAGCCGAGGGTTTGAAACTTCTTGTCTTTAGTGTTTAAAACACTGTAGTTGTGGGAAAAGAATGGGAAAAGAAATGTCCTCTTATTTTCAATTGCAATATTAAGGATCTAACACAAGCAATTAAGACCCAACCAAACTTTATAATATGACCTTTAAAATGCTACAGAGTTCTATTTTAATAGCTGGAATTCCCTCTACCTGCTTTGATTTAAATACAAATGATAAAAAATGTTAATAACACTGTAATTGCAGAGTAAAGACAGAGGAAAATGAAGGATGTGCACCACAATGCAGAATGAGTATAAATTAGAAAGAACCATCCAAAATGTGAACATGTAAATGAAGGGTTAAATCCAAGGCGACTGGCCAACAGTGACTTCATCTATGCAGTCCACTCATCAGATGGCATTTCAGGATATGTGTAATGCTTTCTTTCACTGTCTATCACCCCTTCTCAGTGTGTTTGCGTCCCTCTGACACATTTAGACATACACAGTATGGAAGTGTTACAACATAGAATTCATAGAGACGTTTAAGTGAATGTAAACGGCCACAACACCTATGCTCCGTTAGCATAATCCAAAACTCATTGAGGCATTCAATTATATTGAGTTAGAACTGAGATAAAGTAATCCAGGTGACAAGTTTAATGAAAAAAAATCCATGTGTAGGTAAGAAATTGAATGCATAATGGTAATTTACAGTTTCACACGGGTGATGAGGAAAGTTTGTAAGAAAGCGCTGTGGTTTACAGTAGAACTCAACCTCTAAGAGGCTTTTGCTTTGAGCTACTGTAAAAAAGAAAAGGCTTATTTAAGCAGATCTTGACAACAAATGACTCAATATCGTTATCGCGATATCACGTTGCCCAATATTATATCGAAAGTGTCGCGATAAGTATGCAATTTTTAGTTTATTTTGTGGAGCGCTACGTCCTGTACGTTGGCTGTGTGGCTTCGTTGTGTTTGATTTAGAGCCCGCTTGAAACGCTATAATGATCATGTTTCATTGGCCAGTTATCGTGCCACTTGCACATGTTAGTACATGTCAGCACACGGGTCCACTACGTGACAAACCCTATGGAGCGTACCACGTGTGTGCATATTTTGAGAGAGTGACAGTGTAAGTGAAGAAATAGATAGAGACAACAAAACGGAACGAATCCGAAAAGCGAAAGAAAAGTTGTGTCCTGTTCTCTTTATTTATTTATTTTATACTGTACAACCAGTAAAACATGTCCTGTTCTGTAGACATGGTCATTATTTATTTATTCATGTTGTACCAGTCCAATATGACTGTCAGTTGAAATAAACTTGTGTTGTAAAAAAAATTGTTTAATTTTTTATGAATCTATTTTGATGCGTTTTCCCACTTTTGTAATTTTACAGATGTTTAAAAATATCAAAATTAATATCTATATTGTAATATTCATAATTGATATCGCAATATCACATTTTGTCAATATCGTGCAAACCCTAGTTCTCGGCATGGCTTGTGATTGTGTCAAAAGCGGTCAACAGCAGCCGAGAGAAAATATTCCTTTTGTGAGGAAATGATTCTTTCTAGTATCAGCTGAAGGCAGAAAACATGGCACATATGAAACAATGTCTGCGTCAATGTGCCCGCGTGTGTATGAGTGTATGTGCGTGTCTGGCTGTCTGTCTCTGTCAAAACATGGCAAATTGATGATTAATGATTGTTTGCATGCTGGCTGGTGAGGAGGTGAAAATCTGTCACCGTCTCCATTCTGCCTCTTGGTACAGTCTTCTTCATTTTCCGGAAATTAAGACGAGATCTAGAACAATGTTTAAAAACACAATTTAACAATTAACACCAACCTTCTGTGATTCACTTGATTCTTTTTGCTGGGGCGACACCGAAAAAGCCTATTAGTGTATGACGCATTTGAGTGGCTGCTTGTTCTGTGTGGTGTAACTTTGTCACAATGCATAAGCAACATCAGATTTAGCTTTGGTACACTGGAAACAGATGTGCTCCAATTCATACCAGGCACTGTTTTCCTCACAATGGACTAAAGCATAACGGTACTGTTTGAGGCTGGATTGACTTGACTTTGAGCTTGAGTGTGTGTGTGTGTGTGTGTGTGTGTGTGTGTGTGTGTGTGTGTGTGTGTGTGTGCGTGAGAGAGAGAGAGAGAGAGAGAGAGAGAGAGAGAGAGAGAGAGAGAGAGAGAGAGAGAGAGAGAGAGAGAGAGAGAGAAAATGCGTGCATGCGTGTGGAAGTGAGGGATGGAGAGTGTGAAAGAAAGAGAGAAGAGAAAGACTATGAGGGGGTGCTTTTCCTGTTCAGTCATTTGGGGACTGCAATGTTTCAGTGCTTCTACCTTCAATCTTGGAGAGGAGCCGTCATCATGGTTCTAAAGGTTAAATATTGCAGCCTCCCCCTTATCCTCGTTTTACCGTATTATTTCGTTATCTCCATCTTTTATGTATTCTCTCCCCGTTTTTACACAAGTTCAACCCCGTTCTCCCCCTTTACCCCCCCCTCTGTGACTCGCTCTTGGGCTCCATTGTTGTTGCACTCTTATGCAGTGTATCATCAGTTAACTTCTGTATTCCATTTCTTCCTGAGATAACACAATCTATACCTATAAGACCTCTACCTCTGCCTACAGCAAGAGCCCCTCATGGACGCAGTCCATTAGGTCCATCCATCCAAACAGACCTGCTTTGTTGAGGTGTTATATCAACAGGGTAACCTCCACTCCACTCCTCCCCAGCTTCCTTGGGCCCCCCAACGGCAGGAGATTGATGTCAACAAGGAATTTTGTCCCACATTTCCTTCTACCTACTCCAGACCCACCCTGCCCCTGAAAAACACTTGCACCAGCACAGAGGGCCCCAGTGAGGCCTTAACAGGCCTGCTGAGCTGTACTACCCCACAGCCACCTTCTCTCACCCCTCGCTCTAGCAGTGCCAGAAACACCCTAAGTCACTAACGTGACACCGTAAACAAGGAGTGCCCCAGAAAACACTAGCAAATGCAAGTATGTGTGTTTGTTAAGGAAATGAGCCACCTTGTTCTGTCAACAGAGTGGTTGCTGTGAGAAGAAACAACACGGAGACGTCATTTGTGTACAGTGTCATTGCCAGAAGAGCTGCCAATAGAATTTAGAGCAACTACCTTTGGGCTTGTTTCATGGGTGGCGTCAAACTTTCACAAGAACCTGCAATGCAGCTGCTGTCTTTTGAGGTTTGCAGAGTTCAAATGGAGACAGTCAGGGGTCTGGAGCGGGATGTTTACAAAATCCAATACATGTTCAAATAAAAAATACATAATTTCATTCATCTGTGGGCCTAATCTAATTTTGCTCACGTACAGACCTTCAGTAACAGACATACTTGCTTTCTCTAAAGACTTCTATCCATGGCTGTAACATTATACACCACATCATAATTTTCCAAGGCAATGTGTGCTTTCATATTTAAAAACAGCATCCTTTTAAATTTCATGTGGGATGTTTAACAAAATTTGCCAAAGAAAGCTTCAAAGCTTGTCACTGGCAACTGAGGCTTGAAGTTTCCGAAATTACAAAAATATCAAAACAATTATGAAACAAAGTTAAAATGTGCCTCAGAATATTCCAGTTTAGAAAAAATGTATCTCCTAACTCCATTAGCCACTTTGTTAAGTAGATTAAGCCCTAAACAACAAAGCTTTAATTTTCCTTCTTTTTTTTTTAATTTTACAATTATCAGAATGGAATATACATGTACATGTATATTCCATTCTGATGATTGTCTATTTTTTATAAACCTCAGAGAGCTATGTATCCGTGTTTTCAGATCACTGTTGATCTTTCTAATTGACATCATTTTAATTCTTTTTGAAATAGCACTGCAGTTTATCATCCCACATGTCAGATACAGATAACCCCCACTCAACACTGATCCAGAATGCACTCAAATACCATTATGTTTTTGTTGGCAACCAGCTTAGAAGTTTGCATGTAAAAAGTCAATTACTCTTTTGGGTGAAAGTTTATTTTAGATTTGTTGGCAGGGATCCTTCTGAGTTGCAATTAGATGGGTACAATATATCAGCACGTAAAATATTAAACATATGTTTACTTGTGGTCACATTTAGTTTAGTTCAATCTCCGCTCACCTGAATAAAATCCAATTTTGTCCCCATATGCATCAACAACGCTAAGAAGTTGAAGACAGTTCTAAATGTCAGAGGGTCCCCATGAAACCGTAGTCCATGTGGAAGACACTTGAGTCGGGGGATTGAAGGGGAACACTGTGGCAAGACCTGCAGCGTTATATCCATGCATCACATATGGTATATACAAAACCTTACACATGACTTCTTGTTAGTGACCTGTCTAATAAACATTTAGACATGCTTAAATCGTTTAAACATTTCAAAGGGATTACTAAGGATGTAACCAGACTGAGTTTTCCGGAGCAAATTGTTATGGTGGATCCAAGGTTATGACTCTAGTTGAAAAGGTTATTTTAAAACTGTTATGGATCACAGTATTTTTAAACATTATTACAACCTTTATATTTAAACATTTACTTTCAGATGACTTTGACTTCGTATCTACAGAATATTAAGGCCAAGAACATAAAAAAAAAGTGATTCCATTTTGCAATGTAATATTGTTAGTATTATATTCCGCTTCAATTTACCATTTATTACAGTTCAAACTTATCATGGTTAAGAAATATTCACCTTCTCTCAAAAGTACAGTATTTGTACACTGTCACTGGCCTAACCTGGTGATGACCTAATGAGTGTCAAGCTTCTATGAAGCAAAAGTTATAGTGAAGTAGCTCCACTGGCCAAAACATCTCAAAGCAATGTGCAGTGACCCTTAGTAGGACTTGTTTACTTAGGAAAAAGCTAATGGAAATGCTAATAAATAATGAAAAGATACATATCATACTGGCTATATATGGTGAGACCTTTAAAGAATACATGCGCATGTGAGATTATTTGGGTCCTGATGAATAAGACAAGGCTGTATGACTGATGTAGCTACTTTTACTGGTATTGATGTGGGAGCTTAGACAAGCTGAAAATGTCCTAGCAATAGATGATATTAACCCTCTTAAAGCGCCCATATTATGCTAATTTTCAGGTTCATATTTGTATTTAGAGGTTATATCAGAATAGGTTTACATGGTTTAATTTTCAAAAAACACCTGCCGATTTTGACCAGCTCACCCTGAGAATGAAGGCAGGATACATTCAGAAACCCGTATCTCACTCA